>NC_085029.1:5876716-5932391 GCF_963692335.1 Osmerus eperlanus | reverse complement strand
GAAGGGTTCCCTACTAGAACACTAGTTTGCTGGTGTTCACTCTGCACAAACACTTGTTTTGTCTGTCTTTATCTATAGTTGAATTAATTATCAAACCTATCTATGTAATTGTTTGTTAGTGAAGGATTTGGAATTTGATGTGGAGCTTCAAATAGTCTGTGGTTTTAAATGCAACCCTGAAATGTAAACGTAACGTGTTTTTTTTATAGATCGAGACAGTTTCATGCAACATGCAAGTCACTTTCAATACTGGGGTTTTGAAAGTGAATCCCCCCCCCCCTTCCACCCAACCTCTAATTTCCTATCTCTGGACCACAGTGCTGTGTTCTATTCTGTCTGGGGGGAAAAACTGCATTGGCTTAACAGCTGTGGACTGGTGCCCCCCACACACAGCCCCCTCCGCACACACTCCCACATTCTCTCTCTCCCATGCATTTCCATACAGCTCAACACAAAGATCTTACTGTACATCTGGAATGCAACTTTCGTCAACTGTTAAATATAGGCTAGGTCTTCTGCATACATGGGGCTTCTTTAAACATGAAAATCACATTATTCTTTATTATTTGTCTGTGCACATGTTGGACATACATTTCTGTACGTTGTTGCTATATCCAAAACTGTAGTAAGGGGTTATGTTTTACTCCACTTATTTTAGCAAAAATCTTACTTATTGTATATTATGCTTTCATTCATAAGGTATTTTTAGCCCCAGACAAAACCCCATGTTGGTTGCATTGGTATGTAGTGCTAGCTAATACATATGTTTCCCTGAACTAGATGCATTGAACTAACTGCATTTTATATTAATAACAAAATTAATTATACGGTGTAACTGAATTTTGAGAACTGACCAGAACACTGAAATGGACATGGACATTCACATTTTCACCTATGTATTGATGAATGAAGGGGGACATTTTTTAAATACACATTTCAATAAAACAAACAGTCTTGAACATTTGCAACACATTGCTAAATATAAGACCTGTTGGTATCTAAGTATTTTTGGACTGAGTATGCATAGTCTATTTAGTTAGCCCATTCATAATGCCATGGGTTCCCCAGCAGCAAAAGGAGTAGCCGGCAGAATTGGAGAGAATGTGTGTGTAGGCTGGAGGGGGTGTAAGAAAGTGGGAAACGTATCCTACGATGTGCATGTTTGGTAGTGTGTGTGTGTGTGTGTGGGAGGGGGGGGGGGGGAGAGGGTCACACAAAGGCTGGTTGAATAGGGCGCATAATTGCTGTTAATGCTGGGGCAATGAGAACAGCGACAGTTCCTGGTTAGTTGTCCAAACAATAGTGCCCCCCAGGCCTCAAATTTATCTTCCCAAAAAAAAGCAGCGGGACCCAGAGAAAGTGGGCTGGGGGTGAGTTTATTGCCACGCTTGACAGACAGGCCATGTGTGTGGCTTTTTTGGCTAATGAATCTGGCTAGTTCTCTCCCACTATTTACCTCCTGTGTCTACACCTCACCATCAAACTGTCCACCCTAAAAGTGTTGAGGAGACGGCAGTGAGACAGTAAAGGAATTTGGCAGTGCCAGGTTGCCAAGCTTTTTGAAACGGAGTCTTGGAGGAGGGTCATAGTGCACTGAGGCTGACATGTTCTCTGTTGGAAACCCCCTTTATGACTAGTAATAGAAGTGCTTTAGTTTCAACTGATATGTGAGAGTGTGTGTGCGAGCACGAGCATGGGGTGTGTCGGCATGCAGGTGTGTTTAATGATCACGTTGGGCTAGATGATGACTAGCAATGCTATTATTCAGTGAACACCTGTGGTAGGCCAACCTTTTTATGGATGTGGCAAAATGCTCTAGAGTGTTGAATCATGAGAAAAAATACATGGCATATTTGGCTCCTATCATTACAATGGTAAATTTCACGCAAAAAGATGCAGTGAACATCCTGTTATGTTAATTGTTAGTTTGTTTTAATGAAATATTAACTATGTAAAAGGTAACTGCCTGGTCTGTCTGTCCTCTTAAGGTGTTTTATAATATTTTTATTTTATAATTTTCAATGTATACCAGTAATAAGTTAAAACCTCCATGAAAGCTTTTGCATGCGTTAAGCACATAATTGAGAAGTGAAAGGTGATAAAACTCTCGTCCATGTATTTTTAATCTTGTAATTAAACTTTTAATTGCAAGGGATTAGCTTGTTTTTGTGCATGCAAGTCTGTTTGTGTGTGTGTGTATAAGAGACAGAGCGAGAGAGCGAGAGGGTAGTGATAAGGTGATTGTCTGCTTGAGTTTTGTTAAAAGTGCTAGATTTCTAACTGCTGGGAACAGGAGCGAGGTTTGTAGCCAGAGCAGAAATAAATGAATCTACTAATCTCAGGATTATTGTGGGATTTAGAACAAAATGTTGCAGAGATTATTGTATGTAAGAAATGCACAAGGCTAATGAAATCTAAGCCCTTTATAGGCCTACACAATGTAGATCATTTTATGCTTTGCGTACCAATTCCAGAATAAAATTAATTAATAGAATTTCCACTGTCAGCTCTTAAACCAAAGTGCTCCATTTACAGACAATAATATTACCACTCTCAAAACAGATGTAAATGTGTGTACAATACATGACATTTCATGCAAATTGCACATGTTGTGTGTGCAGCCTATAGTATACTACACTCCTAGGGTGCTGTGGCATACTGTAGGCAACTGTAAGTCTGTAACAATAGGCTAAAACATGTATGGGATTGTGGTGGTGTCAGGTTTTCTCTGTTTGTGTGTGTGTGTGTGCCTCCGTAGAATGTGTTGCTGTAAGTCCTCTTCCAGCACCACCCCCTTGTTAATGCAATCTAGTCTGCCAAAAGGGATTGGTGTCAGTGGTGTTTGGGGTCAATTCCAAAAGTGAACAAATTGACTCCTGTCATTGAGTGAATTGTCAATTGCCACCCCCAAGGGGTAAAAGTGAATTGAGTGAATGTTTGGACAACTGGCCTGAGGTGAGATGAGTGGCCTGCGCTCTCAGCCGGAGGGGACTGATGCGGACGGGGCACCAAATGAACTGACGAGAGGTGCCAAATTAAACCTGCTAAGGTCGGGGGGGAGGGGATATTTGATTAAAATGATGAGTTAGATGTGTTGGTGGTACATGGTGTGGTTAGGTTGTATCAGGGAATGAGGAACAACATTTTGCGGGGGTGGAAGACCATGTGATGTACGTCACAGTGCCCTTTAGAACGAGGAGTTTCTTTATCTTGCTCTTACTGCCTTTTTATCTTTATGGGCGTCGCGCTTTGCATTTTTCAAATATCAATAAAGATAAATGGTTGGCTTTGTCATAACATGTGGCAAAATTTCGGGATGGAAACTTTTCCATTTTAACCCTTAATAGTCCAGGAAGCTCCCAATCCTCTTCAGGTGATTAGCTTAGCTTCTTTAAAAACAAACATAACCATGTAACCTAAAATGTTATGATGAAGAAACCAATGAATGGCCATGCAGGGATTCCATTGTCAATTCAGTCCATGCTCTGTCTGTAAGAGCATTTATTTGACAACAGAGAATGACCCTTCTTATGTTAAGCCTAGAGTTCTCAGGTCAGGCATCTTGCTCAGACGTTGCATTAGAGACCAGCTGCTTTAGCCCGGGCCTAGGCGCTGGAATGCTCCGCTGTTTAAACAGTGGGTCATCTCAGCGCAGGCCTGAAGGACCAGAGGGAAGGAAGTCCCTCCGTGTTTACATAGCTGAATTGTTCTGTGGGCCCCAGAGTGTCTAATGCACTACTGTTCAAACACTCACAAGTGTACGGATGACCCCCTCCAATAGCAGTGTTCACAGCTCTCGGAGAGCCCCAACCCCCTCTGTGAGTGTGTGTGCTTACACACTCACATGCCCTATTTACTTTTTAGGTACTACCGCCATTGGTTGTTGTTGCTTGAACCTGTAGGTTTGGATGATTGATATAGTACAATTGCAAGCCTCAATTCATCTCAACAAACCGGGGAGTTTGGACAGGGAGAGAGAGAGAAAGACAGAGAGATGGAAGGGCCTATAAGCTCCAACTTATCCACCAAGCAGCTAGACATTGACATACGGTAGAGTCATCGAACTAATTGTTGTTTGAATTACCTGTTATGATCCGATGACAAATCTCCTCCCACTCCCATCACTGGAGCGGAAAATGTAGCTGGGATTGGCATGATGTTAGCAAGTGTGTAAACCTGTGCTTCAACAAGATGGATAAATGCAATTATTGGTCAGACCTGGAGAGGGGAAAATCCATTTAAAGCCTGTAACGCTAAGCAGGGGCCGTGGTTAATTCATTTGGCCAATTTACGGGTGATGTATGAGTGTCAAGGCACATTAGTCAGGGAAGGTGGGGGTAGAAAGGGGTGGAGAGAGGGTTTGGTGTATGTGTGAGGGAGGGAGGGAGAGACGTCAAGTGTTTTTTGTGTGGAGGGTGGGGGTGAGTGTGGGGGTGGGGTTGGGTGGAGGGCGGGTGGGGGGGTGAGTGCCATAGAGATGCACTGCTAGCAAAAAGCCTTTTTGGGAATAAACATCACCCCTTCCACCAGACCCCTTCCATCTAGCCTTCTCTTACCCCAGCCCTCTCCTTGCCATTTCGGCAGACAATACAAATGGAGCCTAAACAGGGAAATTACAAAACTGGTTGGCTGAAAGCAGGATTGCTGAGCAAATGAGGCAGGGAGAGGCGGTTTTGGTCTGCTGGGTGGCAGGCTGAGCACCAGCAGCATGGCTATACCAGGGTGGGTCACATAGCTCAATCAGGCCAAGTCCACTGGCTCCAACCCCCAGCCTGCTACTCTGACCCCAACACCCCAACTATCCATAATATCTGTAGTACTTGACTGCGCTTTTCCACTGCATGGTACCGCCTAAACTCAGCTCGACTCCACCCACTTTTGGAATAAGGTTATTTGTTTTCCAATCTAGAATAGTACCACCAAAGCTCTAATCGATCAATAAGTAAATGTGCTGAACCAATCACAAATAGTCCAAATAAATAGGGCCCTCTCTGGAAAAAGACATGGTTGCAATTGTTTGTTTCCTTGTTATGGCCAGTAGTATTATTATTTTTATTTGATCAAATGAGCATAAGCCCTGTGGTCATTGAAAGACATTGTTGTGGGTGTAAGTTTCATACTTACATCAGTGCTATCAGCTGTAGCCGGTCTTGGACTAACTGTACGACTCAATTACACACACTCTGACCAAGATTGACTCTGATACTCCCAGTAAACTCAGGGGAGTTTACAATTAAATTACAATTATATAGTGGATGCCGATGTTTACTCTTGACAAGCAGTGATCCAGCCTTGCTAAACTGCTTCACCTATTTGCTGTTCACTCTCCTCTAGATGATGATACACAGATACAACATCCTTTTTGGGGGGGGTTTCAGTCCAGCCTGAAAGTATTTGTGTTTCTCCATTTCAAGTTGATTGGTGGTGGTCAGCTCTGTACACAGTAATTCTCTTCTGGGACCAAAACACTCGACAGTTATGCAAGTTGAGCGGTATGCAAATCTGGTGGTTACAGTCATGTAGGGTAGCGGATGAGAGACTGGGGAAGTGTTGGTTTACAGCTCCTAACCACAGAGTGAGTGGGAGCGGGCGGGGGGGGGGGAATCAGAGAGACGAAAGAGGGTTTGGCCCTTCTCACCATGATACAGAATATTCCTAAGTGGTAAGGGTCACACTAAATGGCTCTTGGTTTTAGAAAATCTCTACTGCTCTGAGTGTGTTTGTGTGTGCCCATTTGCTGTTAGTGGAAGTGTATGTTGCCGTTTGTCACCTGACCGTGAGGCAGCCAACTTCAGGAAACCAGAGTCAGTGTGAATGCTGGGACTTGTCAGAGACAGGTGTCGGTGATGCCGCCCACCCTGCCACTTTGGAGCAGCTGTGAAGTCAGTTCTTTTTGCTCATAGTGTGGGCCATTGGAGAAATACTGGAGTAACATTCTTCTCCCTCCTCTTTGTGGGGGATCAGTGGGGAAGGCTTTGCTCTTGTCCTGTAGCTTAATGCTGTTAGCAGGCCAGTAGATGCTGTTACTGAATATTGGGCTTTGGTATTTGACTTGCTACGAAGGATGTTGGTTTATTTCTAGGACAGCATTCAGAGGCAACTAAAATGTCTGCGTTTACTGTCATCAATGGAATATTCTAGAGGAAAATTTACAGCACTTTAATTGTGACCGTAGCATGATCCCTTACATAATCCCCCTCTTATCCCCTGAAACATTGCAACAGGAAATGCTAACATTCAGGCCGGTGAGGTAGATATACTTGTGAATCTCCCTTTCAACTTCCTCTGAGCCTAACATTTGCCAGAGATGTTATGCGGCTTTCTAGTGTAACACCGCCCTCCCCTTCCTCCTATCCTGCAGCTTGGCCTGTGGTATCGCTTTGCGGACCCTTGAATTCTCAAATCCCTGTTAAAGTAAAGCACAGGTTTTTCAGTCGGCCATGTTGTCAGTAATATCCAGCCTTTTTTCTCAATGATTCCCCCATTCCTCTTTTACTTCACCTTTGCCCGCACACCCGAAGAACAACTATAGCCAGCTCTCTGTAGGCCAATGGAATTCCTCACCAAGACTCCAAAAAACTGTGTGGAAGTTTTCTGTATGCTCCTAGTATCGTTTTACAGAAGTAGACATGCCACTTGATACAACTGTTCCCATTTAGAGTGGGTCTACAGGTGTTATTAGGGTCGCCGGAGGGACAAATGTTTTTCACAGCCATTATATATGGATTCAGATGTGGCCTAGTCTTAAAATGACTCAACCTGGCAGGCCAGTTTCAGCTTGACACATATATTTTCCTCCTCCTCCCATGTTGATTTAGCACTTAGTGATTCATTACAATGAAAGGACTGAGTTGTGTGTATTCGTTGTTGTAGCGTGCGCTTTGCGAGAATTTGTTTTGTGTTGCACTGCTGTGCTACTTGTCGTCCTGACAGTACAGATTTATCGTCCTTTTACCAGTTTAACATGGCTCTTCCCCTCCATGGCATGAGGTATGAGCCTGTCATAGAATATGACACCCCAGGGTGCAACCAGGGACCAGACCAATCAGGGCAAGATATTTACCCACTGACCAAACAAGCGACCAATCATCACTGGGATTTACAACCAGTCTGACCCAAGCATTTTTCTTGGCTTTTCTTTGGATCCATATAGGAAGGATCAAAAGGAACAATTTTTAAAGACCTGACCGTCAACACCAGTGTCAATACATGTATTGATGTCTATAATGATGAGACAGTGTAATGGTGGTAAATTCTTAACTCGACCAAAATAAGTATCTGCATCAATATCAACAGGTGTCTGGAGATCAACACTGGAGAACCCTCCGTTTTCATTGTCGGATTGAAGTGTGCTTTGTTTCTTGGTTTCTGAGTCGACAGGCCAGAGATTGAGATGCTCGGTTAGTTTCAGATATGTTGCTGACCTCTAATTGTACACAGAAGCAGGAATTGGCAGGAAAGCTAGGAAGACCAACGAAGCATCAGTAATGGGCGGACACTTACTGGAGTGCGCTAGCTCGCTTGCTCTGGCTTTTTTAAGAAAAAAGAGACGATCCCTGAGATTCTTCCAAAGACAAACTTTATGTCCTGGAGGAAAACCCGTAAATCAACCTCAGTTCCGTTCTTTTTCAAGAGACAAATACTTTCCTCACTTTGGAAATTGCCCTTGTTATGTGGTTTACCATACAGGACTGGTGGGAGCGACGGTAGTTCAGCATGGGCCCCTAGTTCTTTTTTGATCTATCAATGCAAATTTTATTAGCACTGACGTTGTATTGTCAACTTTTTTGTGAGAACTAACACCAATCATGCATGTGTGTTCTTCTCGCCTTTTTGATCTTCACCACAGATGCTGGGCAAGACACATCTGCTTTTCTATCCACCCCCCCCCCCCTGAAAATCCTGTTTTGTGGTGTTTTTGTGTGCCATAATTTAGCAAACAGCATCAGTAATGATTCAATTGGGTATAAAGTCATGGAGAGGCGGCCTACTTGCCATCTGTTTGGTGAGATTACTGTTTCTGTGTAATTAAATGTCTGACCTTATGACCATGGTGGGAGGTGTTAGAGGGGACTAACAACCACAGGGATTGGCTATCTTACATGTGAAAAATGGTGATGATTAGGGACGGGGGGTTTGTAGAGGGTCTTAGTTGGGCACTAAAGATAGTGTATGTGACAGTGTGGCTGTATTGTGGGACTAAAGTGGCAATTTCCTTTACAAGCATGTGTGCCTTGGACAGAAATGCACAATCACACAATGACACACACATACACACACACACACAAAGGTCTGTGTCAAAGCTCCAAACATTGCTCAATTTGACTAGGCAGAGGAGACGTGCAAAACCTTGGTGATCCCTGTGTGCATGTAGTGTAACCAGGAGTGGTGGGGAGATGTAGGGGATTGAGGTGGTGCCGATGCCAAAGGGGGGCTGCTTTAACTCTGATTTCACGTGTGGTTTTGTTTTGACTCCTGAGGTTCAGTTTCCCTTGGACAGTGTCCAGAGACTACAGAGCCTGCTTCTGCTCACTCCTCCCCTGCACGCCCAAAGTGAAGGGCCTGTAAGGCCTGGAATTGGATTTCAGATTTGATCTGGTTGCGTGTAGTAAACAGGACATTAAAGACAAGGAGGACGAACTAATGAGTGTGTATGTGTGCTCTGATTTTGTGTGTTGTATTCATATTTCCCATTGTGGTAATACACACCCAGTTCAGAAGAGGAACCAAAACAACTAAACCATGATTTCATACACACACAAACACACAGGATGTGTGGCAGAAAAAGACATCCGAAAATGCTACCAGTGTGGTCAGGGATGGCGTCTGCAATACTTGTGCCAGGAGCGGCAAATTGTGTTGGAAAAAAAGAGAGAGAAGGGTCTAAACAAAAATAGCAGTTTTAATTACTATGGTTTGCTATGGCGCGGCCACAGTGTGGCTGGCAGGGCTAGTTTGCCACTGGGACAGGGACGTGGTGAGCCTCCAGGGAAATTACAGGGTGCTCGGGGTAAGAAATAGAGACAACAGCCTTCACTACCATCCTTCCACTGAAGTTTGCTCCTCTCAAACTAGATTCTTTAAGTTTGCTATCCTGTTTATTGCTCCCAGAGATAATTGGGTAGCCACTCCTACGTTCAATGTCAAGATGTCTTTTTACATTTACATACAAATACTTTGTCAATATTTCAGTCAATAAAGTTGTGTAGAAGTAGTCGGTCACTGAGGAAAAAAAACAACTTTCATATATTTTAGGACATGACATTGACATTATTTTTCTTCTTGCTTTTTCGAGGGATTTTTTTCCCAATATCATAACTTCTCAGACTTAAAGGGGTGATTGACTAGGTTTTTGGGGTATTTCACACTTTTCCTTAACCCTTGTGTTATCTTCGGGTCATTCTGACCCATCAGTCATTGTGACCCACCGTCGTATTGCGACAAATTTACCGCATACAAAGACAAAGTGAAGCATTTTCTTTTAACAGCTAGGCTGTCTCAGACCCCCCACATTGCAAAGGTTAAAAGAAAATTATTTTAATTTGTTTTTGTATTGGGTAAAATTGGGTAAACACAACGATGGTTCGTTATGAACCTTTGGGTCATGTGACCCGAAGGCAGCACGAGGGTTAAGGTCTCCGAATAGGGTATGTAACATTGGTTGGGCTGAAAATGGGCCGGGTGCTGTTCTATGGCTCCTGATGCTTCCAGTGAATTTGACCCGGGAAAAAACGGGAATGGGATGCTCATGAATATATAGATGAGCTGCGCGCTGATTGGTTGTTCTACAACGAGTGAAGCTGCGGAGCAAAGACGCAACACGGCCAACAGCACTTACTGAAACATCGAAGGTGGAGACTTGAAATAAAGACGTACAAATAAATCTATTGTGTCTACACAACACTGTTTTCAACAGATTGACTAGATATCATTTGAAATGATTACGTTAGTTGTTTCCCCTTGTGTTGTCGAAGCAAACAGGATCAACTTAAGTGGGTAACGTTAGCACTACAGCTTAGCAAACAAACTATCATGATTCAAGTCAGCTTCAGTTAGCTCTAGCTATCTTGCTGAAAAATAGATCTGGACAAACATGCATCTTGAATTGTAGATTTACATGACAACACGGGTTATTTATTTGAATGAAACACAGTCAGGAACATGAAATAACGTTAGCCCTATTGCCAGTAAACTAAATCATCACACCTTCTACCGATGCTAGATACAGGCAGGAAACATTAGCATTGCTAATAACTGTTAGCGACAATCATAATACAGCTTGCGGCTGTGATAAACGGTCGGAACAGCACCTCTTTTCAGCAACAGCTTCATAGCAAATCCTGCTTTACATTGTCCCAGGTTTTCAAAACTGTCCTCAGTGAAATGGTTCGAACAAATGTGAAATTGAGGTTCGAACAAATGTGAAATTGAGGGTCGAACTGCACAGGGATCTTCTCATAGACAAACATCACAGCCCGTCGAGTGTTTGGATCCTTGGGAAGACTCTGAAAAGTGGCAGCATTCCCTGTACAGGCTGGAACACTGCATTTACGACCGTAGTCCATTTTCAATATCCTGTGGAAAAACGTTCTTCTTTGTAATTCCGTGGAAGTACACAGAGCAGCGCGCAGCAATTTTTGGGGCGTGACAAAGGTACAGACCAGAGCCAAAAAAGGTGGCCTTTTCAAAACCTACATTTTTACAGCTAAATTTTTTAATTGTGAGATTTGCATAGGAAAGAGGTGTCAATGGACTTTGGGGTTCACTGTATGTCCATATTACCCACTGAACTGTCGTTATTCAACTGTGACAAGGTAAATTCGGTTCTGCAATCAATGACCCTTTTAAGACTATCTTTTCTCTTCGTTCTCTCGCCTTCTCAGTCTCCCTGCAAACATCTCCTCCTCACTCCCAAAATGTGCTCTGATTGCCTTTCCAAACTAGCAATACGTTGATTGCTTTACAGAGATGATGTAAGCCCCTGCCCTAGGGTACATCAGGTTGGATTTCTCCTGCTTTATCTCGTAAAGCCTAAATTAACAGCTGGTTTGGTTTGAGTTCTTCTGGATCTGACTAAAGGATTAAGCTTGGTTCTCATGTGAGTCAATCTGGTTTGATTTATTGCAGGTCTATCAAAAAAGATCAATGGTAGCCCTTTTGAAAGTAAATCCTTAATCGCACTTTGCACTTACATGTCATCGCAGTTTTTTTCTCTTCTCTCCATCCTCTCCTTTCCCGCTTGTTCTCTCACTCCCTCTTTCTCATTCTATCCCTCCCCCCTCCTTGTCTTTTTTTTCTGCTCCCACTAACCCACGGCTGGTTGGGAGGGGAGCTCTAGCGATCGGGCCCTGTCAATGGTATTCTTGCTGTATTGCCAGATGGATTTTTCCCCTTGCTCATTAGCTATCCATCACCACGAGGCTGACTGAAGCCAAGCTTTAGCAACAGAATCCCCGATCACAACCGAAACGTGTCCCTCCTGCTCATTCTGTTCTGTTTTCTCAAGTTCATTCATCCGTGGCTGTCTTCTCTCAACAGTGCAACCATCGCTCACTCCTTGCTCAGGCTGTTTAATAAGATACATTTCTTGCCCACCTTTCTTTTGCAAAATAATCAAACATTTGGAAATTACCTATCAAATACATGGGACTAAATATTTGGAAATTACTGTTTTATAGACTACCTTTTCCAGTGTGGCAATGAAAGTTGGCCCAATGTTTCCATCAGGATTTGTTTTGATTGTCCTTGAGAAGGGGACTTCATATCACAGACAAATCTGTGCTTTCTGTCAACTAACCCTCTCATAGCATTCAAGTTCTCAGAGTGACATACACTCATAAATACATGAAATTTCCCAAACTACTGAGTGACCTGGCAGCTGTTGGGGAAACCAGATCCAGTCATGTTTTATATCCTCACTCTTCTGTTTCTTCCATTTTCTCGAGCTTTACTTTCTCTCTCTCTTTCTCATTCTCCTCTTTCTCTCATTTCCCCCTGTTCCTCCAACTACTGCCTCATCATTGTACCTAAAGTCATTTTTTCACATTTTTTTTTTCTACGCTCCTTCTCCACTTTTCTCAAGGCATTTCTTAAGAAATCTGTAACTTGAAGAGTAGAGTTGTGGCATAGATCCAACCATAGAAGGACAGCCCCAGTGACATTGATACTGGCCGAGTATTTAGATATGTGTGTGTCGGGTGTGGCCACTGTACGTTGTGATATGTTTGAATGCTCATATGTGTGTATGAGTTGCAGTGTTGTAGTCATGACCAAGACCAGAGTGTATTGAGACCGAGTCAAGACCAAGACTTTGAGGGGTCGAGACCGAGTCAAGATCAAGACCAAGGCAGGGCGATACCGAGTCAAGATCAAGACCAAGGCAGGTCGAGACCGGGTGAAGACCAGATCACTCAAAATACACAAGCAGTAGGATTTGACTAGGTAAAAAGTTAGATTTGATCTGTAACTGTGTATTTGACCTAAAAATGTGCACTCTTAAAGTTGTGCTGTGTGCTTATGGCCAGGCAAAACAGCCTATTTATTATGTTGTTGTGTTTTTTTCTTCTTAGAGGCACATTAGTAGACCTACCGTATTTTCCGGACTATAAGTCACACTTTTTTTCATAGTTTGGCTGGTCCTGCGACCTAGTCAGGTGTGACTTATATATCAAAATATATATAATTTAGGGTGACCAGACGTCCTCTTTTACCCGGACATGTCCTCTTTTCGAGACCTTAAAAATGCGTCCGGCAGGGATTCAAAATTTGGCCGGGATTTTGCCTCATCGGATATTTGTGTTTCTCTGGGTCTTTCACAAACTATTACGCCCTTACAAGTTTTGGAAAGGGTATCTCCCTTACATTCCACCTTCTTGCGCGAGCTCTGACTGTAGAGAGAACTGTAATTTTGATCAGATAGTGCGGCATGCAATACACGACTAGCACCCCCCCACCCCCCCACTGACTGACATGAACCAACGAGTAAACATTACCGTCTACAGCCACGGGAGCTTGGTGACCTAGCTTACCGGTAACTTGCTTGTTGGACTCGCTGGTTTGTTATTCTGTGTGCTATTGTGTAGTTGAATAACTTTCCAGAATGGAATGTCTGTTCTTAGTCTTGGATTTTGTGAAATACATTTCGAAATAAATGCGATTTATAGTCCAGGGCGACTTTTAGATATGATTTTTTCCTCTTCATGACCCTTTTTTTGACTGATGCGATTTATACTCCGGAGTGGTATATAGTCCGGAAAATACGGTAGGCTACTCAGTTTCTGCTTTCACATCTCTCTCTCACCCAAGTAAAGGAGCGCGGTACCACGGCGTTTAACTTATGATTATTAAGTCGGGAGAGGTATGAAGCTGACATGAGTTAATGTTGGTGTAACATAACTTTACATTCATCATTAGCTACATAGATTTATGTGGCCTGGCTCGTTATCACAAACAAAATCTGGCAAGCAACTGAAATTAACGCCCTGAAACATACAGTAAGCCAATGTTTCAGCTAATACTCGCTAAATCTTTGTTTAATGGGGGAAGAGATTTCGGAAGAGTTTTGGTACAGAGGCAGATTGCAAACGTTGCAAAAGGTAGCTACAGGGCTGCCAACTCTCACGTATTGACCGTGAGACACACGCATTTCAACCATTTCACACGCTCTCACGCCACACCTTGTGTATATCTCACGCTGAAAAGGCAACGCCAACCAAGTAGCCCTGCTAACGTTGTAAACAGTAACGGCAGGTTCACGGAGTAAAGCAACACAGACGCGCTAACAGCCCTAGCAGCAGCCTGTTATACTTAAAGTTGATTTTTTTAAATAAAGAAGTTGAATTACATTGTTGAGTTTAAGTGAACACATTCTGTTTAGTTTTGCACTATAGGCTAATATGCATTTTATACTTTGTATACAATCCATTATATGCATAAATATGACTATAAATTAAGGTTGAGAAATTGATTCTGCATTTGGTATGCGAAAGTTATCAGGACGTCGCAAGGGAACGTCCCCATGACGTCGCAGACAAACGTCCCCTGAACGTCCCCTAAATGTTATGAGGACGTTACATGGACGGACTTTTAGGGGACCCTACAAAAAGACGTCATGGGGACGTTCCCTTGCGACGTCCTGATAACATTCGGGGACGTTCAGGGGATGTCCTGGGGACGTCATTTTGTTAGCTGGGTAGGTCCTGGACTTTGATCCAGACCGGCCCACCAGAACCGGCCCCCGTATACGCCACCACAGCTAACCTGCTAATGCAGGCAGATTCTGTATTTGATGTGATGCTAGTTCGGGAGGTCGATAGTAAATGCTCGCGCGAGCCAAATTTTGTGGTCTTTATTTGAGCGCAAAATAGTTTTTGAGCTTTGTGTAAAATAAACATAGCCGTTTTTTCAATTGGTAAAACCTTGTTTAGTGAAGGTGATGTCTTTTTGTCTCTTAATTTTTCAGCTCCACCCTTAGCCTGGTTTTCCATCGTTATTCTTCTCCAGGTGCTCCCGATGGCCAGTCCGCTACTGCTGGGCTGTGCCGCGGTGGATTTTCAAGCATGGGCGTATCTAGCCCTATTTTGGGGGGGCTTCATTAGCCTCCCCAAAACATTTTTATAAAAAATAAAAGAATCATATTTGAAATCTAAATTTGTTAATTTATCTTCCTAAAACCCACTAGAGGACACTATTTAAAAGGATAGTTTCAAAAATTTCTTCTGGGGGAACATGCCCCCAGTCACCCCTAGTTTTGCTGGGTCACAGGAAAAATAATAGGTTTTATCTAGGGGCTTAGCCCCCCCAAAAGTGGGAACCTAGATTCGCCCCTGTTTTCAAGTCATATTATTTTAAATTCTCGTGCTGTCGGGGGGTGCTGCAGCACCCTCAGCACCCATAGTTCCCGTGGCCATGGGTATTCCCTCTCCACTGAAATCCAAAACTCAGCCAGTGTCTTGGCTGAGAACGCTGCCTTTAACGTTCGGTCGCTTGACTTCAACTAATGCGTCCTCCTGGTCGGATGTCAGATGGTTTGCCGTACTTACAGTGAATGGAAATTCAAAAGGCGGATGGCTTTTTTATTTGCATGCATTAATTTAACTACAATTTTTAACTTGTAAAAATGTTGGCTAAAATATGCTATTTCTAATTGTTTTAAAATGTTCCTTGATTTCTGGAAATCATCTTACGACCCCCCCCGCCCCTCGCGACCTCCCCTTTGGGAACCACTGAGTTAAGTTATTGGTTGCATTTGAAGTGTGACGTTTTACATCCAATAACAGTAATGATATTAACAAATAAATTAAACAATGCACAGGCAATTTAGTGATATTCCCGCAATTGTAATAAAATCCTGAGTCCTCTTTGTCCGAGACCGAGACAAGACCGAGTAAAAATGCGAATTTTTACTCAGTCTTGAGTATTACAACACTGATGAGGGGTTAGCATTTGTCCATGGCCATCTACACCTAGTTGTCCCATGGAGAAGCGTTTTAGAAGGCAGCTGAGGAAACTCGATGAAATGCCCCGAACCTAGCTTTTCCATCCTCATATGTCATACATCTTCCAGATGTTGCATGTCTTGCTCAACGAAGAGTGTGTGGCGTGGCAGGATGGAGCCGGTCGATGTCAAGCTCAGGTGTGTCTTCCAGGCGGGCTTGGCTAGCTGTCAGAGCAGGGTGGTGGGGTAGGAGGACTGTAGCGGGACGAGATCGACAGGATATGTGGGAAGGAAAGGCTTGCTGTCAGCCAGCTGGACCTCTTAATCCTATATCCTTAGGGAAAGGGTGTGTGTGTTGGTGGGGGGGGGGTGCGTGCACCTGTGTACATTTGTGTCTCGTAAAGGTTTTCAGTTTTAGCACACCTTGCTCTTGCACAGTATAAGACCCAGCCAACTCCTCAAATGTGTGTGTATGTACTGTGTGTCCGCAATTGTCCACACCTCTACTGTGAGTGTGAATGCTTCTGTGAGAGACACACAGCATTTAATCTCTACTGTGTTTACTCTAGTCCTCATTTTAACTGCACACTGTATATTTATGTACAGGCTCACTCCCTTGATGTTGGAGAGGCGATGGGGGTTGAAAGTAGGGGGTAGGTCCCACACTGCTGGTGGGTGGGATTGAGGGTACAAGTGGAACAAACACTGCCAGTGCCCCCCCAACTCTTACACTCACCCTCTCAGTATCACATACATGCTTTTTCTCTGAAACACAAACACACTTATTGTCAGCTAAAATAGGATAGCCGATTGCATCATCCCCAAGTCGTTCATTAGATGCAAAACATATTATTTAGCTACTATCAACCACATTCCATGCAAGCTTTCTCTCTCTCTTTTTCTCTCTCTTTTTTTGGCGTAGACTTTTGCATATATCACAGGCTGGCAGGCTAAGAGCCTGGGACTTCCCCACGCCACACTCCAAGCCTTTGATCCTTTGCTTTGGAGGTAACATCAAAAGGAGAGGCATAGAAAGGCAGCTACTACTGTGAAGTTCAATGTTCAACTTGATGGCTTGGCTGAGGGCTTTTTTTTCTCTCCCCTCCTCCTGCTGCTCGCGTTGCATCCCTCAGCTGACAAAAACACACAGTTTATTAGCCACGTTTTTTGTCTGGTCTGTCTATAGTACACTTTTACCTTCATTCTATCTATCCAGGGCAAAACAAGACCCTGAAAAATCTTGTACAATTCTTTAACCATTTTCATAATTTTTGTTTATTTCTTTTTTTTGTTGTCTTGGGTTTAATTGAAGTTCAGTTAGAGCATTTCAGCCCATCTGCCTTAATGTGCAGATGACATGCAAGCGCCCTATATTGCAGAAGGTTGCATCAATGCTAAGTATTCTTGGGAGGACGGGTTTGGGGAGAAGAAGATCACTCCATATTGTTTGCAACACGTGTGTTCCGATGGATTCGTCCGCCCTGTGTGTTTCCTGATCTTAGTGAGAGAGCTGTCAGGTTGTGTTAAGGCAAGAAGGGAGCCCCTCTGTTTTAAGCTGCTCCATTGACATGGATAAGAAGCCTCATTCTATTGTTCAGTGGAAAACAATAACCAATTTTATGATGGCTTAGCTTAGTTGGCTGGTGACTATATAGCTCATAGGAAGTCCCTGCTACACACCCTGAAGAATGATTGAAGAATGAATACTTCCATTTCGGGAAATGTTTGTAGATCATATTGGTCAAGGGAATTGTGTGAACTTCCTGAAGTGGAATGGAATGACAGATTAAGTCTTCCCTTTTATGATCTTCCCTGTCTCACTGCGTGCCAATTAATAATAAATAATAATAATAGATTTTATTTGTAACGCACTTTACATTTGAAACAAATCTCAGTGCTACAATTAGTAAAGGCGTGTGGCCTTCTTTTTCCCTGTCACAGTCAATCTCTCTCTCCCTCTCACTCTCTGTTTCTCTCTCTCTGTCTCAATCTCACACACACTTTTTACTCTTTACCCCCCCCCCCCCTCACACACACCACTAGGGGGGGAGGGAGGTATATCATTAGCCCCTGTTTGCTGTAAGGCAGACAAGGGCCAAGCTCTACCTTATCTCTGTGTCAATTACATTGTGTGTGTGTGAAACATCAGTTGTAATGATCTCCATCCATCCATCCAGCCTGTGTGTGTGTGTGTGTGTGTTCAGCACCCGCCTTGCCCCCGAGTTGCAGCTCCCCAGCTAATAGATGCAAAATTAAGCTGATCAATAGATGGCCTCAGCCTCGTTATTGACGTATCATTGCGGCGTGGGATTTCTGTCAGACTGTATGGTTGGAAAAGATATGAGGACGAACCAAGGGAGGGCTGGCTTAGATGATGAGATGGCTTAGGCTCCATCAAGATACATCTTATATAAATTATGTAAACAAGTTGATTTAGCACACTTTCCTTATCTGCATATTCGTTTTTTCTATTCATGTCCCTTTGGAAAGGGCCAGTCACCCACAAATCTTTTTGGAATACGAGACAGGAGACTTGTTTAAATTACTATATTAAAGATTCAGCAATAATTGGCGTGTGTGCCCATGTTTGGTGTGTGTGTGTGCGTGCTAATTGTTTGTGTGTCTGAGAGGGAGACCATGCGATTGAGCTAACTTTTAATTACCAATGAGAGCTGGTATATTTGTGTGGCAGTGGTGTGTATTTGTCGTGAATTGATTTGAAGGTGAGGTGTGTGTGGGCTGGATGTGGGGGGGAAACACTTCTGCTGGATGGCCTATGTAGCTGCCTCCCTGACCCTCCCGGGGTCCTATTGTCATGGAAGCATCCTACATTTTAATGAGCTCCAATAACCACCACGTTATTACTCATTTATTTATTAATCCTTGTGTGTTTAGTGAAAAGGGGCTATTATTTTTATCACAGAAAATGACAGCTTATAAGGTAAACACAATTATTTGTGTGTGTGGTTTAATTTTAAATTCCATCCATACCTGACCGCTGTTAGGGTATCTGTTTAAATGTTATATGATGCCGTCTCTGAGGTGCAGTTCTTCTAGCAAGTGGCCTAAAACCATTTAGACTTTGGAGCTGAAGCTCTCAGTATAAAGCCTCTGACATGCTCAGGGAATGGACCTCATGAATATGGATGTTGCACTGCTTCCAGCTGTGTGTGAGTGTGTGTGGATGCCTTCATCTAAGTTGTACATAGGTGTGTGTGTTCAATGATTGTATGTAGAGTGAAGGATTTCAAATCATTTGTGATGGATAACCGTGTGTAGGTGTAAAAAAGTTATTATTCTGGGCTTCACTGTAAGTGTATTATAAAGCACAAAGTCTCAAGAAGGGCTGAAAGGTTGTGAACATATCCTCTCTGAAGGCTTCTCCACATCAATACAATATTCTTGTACGATTCATGCAGCCTGAAAACATTGAACCAACATTCCCAACACAGGTCACTGGCCACAGCTTTGCCCCACTTGAGTTGTCTGAGCTATAGCTTTCCATTTTAACTTCCCCCTAAAGACTCATGTCTCCTTACAAAAGGTACACCTATAGTATACATGCTACAGACCTCAGTAACCTACATTAATCTACCAGAAAGTACCTTGCGTAATGGTCTCGAGCATATCTAGGCCTGCTGTGCTTGCCCAGCTCACATAGCCTGTAAGTAGGTCATGGTCTACCAGACTCCTGACCTGGCATGTCCAGGATCTGACCTCCAGTTTCTTATCTCTGCCCTGAACTTGTTTTAGACTAGTCATCACTAGTAAGTAATAAGAATTAACATTGTACACTGCACATATAGGTGTTGTATGTTAGCTGTACAAGATGATACGTACGAGAGAGAGTGACAGAGAGTGTGGTGTTAAAGATGTTAGTGCTTCTGTTCATTAGTAACCCTGTTTTTGGATTAGCAGGCCCCTGCCATCTTCAGACTATTCAGAGACTCGACCAGCGATACTTTTGATGACAGAGAGAGGGAGGAGGTCAGAATTAAAAGAAAGTTTACATTCTGAAGCTTTCGGATGAAAAGCCATTATGAGTTCGGAGCCATACTGGGATGTGTCAGACACATCTTTCAAATATATGGATCAAATGGTGTGTCTGATGGTATGTCTGATGGCTTAGTGTGGTCAACTATTCTTGGAATAACGTTTGATTGGAGTGCTCCCAATAAGAAGTCCGTTGTTTTGATTCTCTTTGATTCAGTTTGTTAAAATATTCTCAACAAAGGTAGATCATTTTTGAGGGGGTTTTCATTGACCTTTTGCGGAAATGTTTAATTTGATTGTTAGATTATTTTAAGTAAAAATTTTAAATTATATATAGTATATTGCTCAATTTCATGAAATCTTTCTGTGAATCAGCCACTGTTTGAATAACACATTTGTCCACACCTACAAGGTAAACAGTGTCAGAGTGAAACCACACATATCATAAACACATGTTTGAGACTAGAGTTAACATCACCCGTACACAGATAAGCGACCACAATTTGTTACTTCATCACAGTAACAAAGGTTTCAAATGATATCTGTATACATACTGTATACCTATCGTATTTTTCAGAAATAAAGCCGCGGTTTATACCCCGATTTGAAATTTTTCTTGTGGTGGTGAGGCTTATATTTCGATGCGACTTATAGGCACGTTTTTATAACAAAACAACAGTAGAAACACTTTTTTTGTGAGTGCTAATAAATATTAGTTAATTCCCAGGTAATAGAAAACATACATTACGCACTTACTTACTTTTGTTTTCGAAGTGTGTTACACAAAGGCATGCTGTAAGATCGCCTATACACATGCATTGCTTGGTATCATTGTTCCCGTATCAAGTGCGGCATATATTCCAGTGCGGTTCATACTCAGATTTACAAACACAAAGCTCCCATTCTGGTGGGGTGTGGTTTATAGAAAATGCGGCTTATTTTCCGAAAAATACGGTATACATACTGTGTATATACAGATATATATAAGTATATGTTTTCCTTTTTTACGTGGGTCAGAGAATGAAAAAAACATAGCTAAATATAGTTTTCAAGTGTCACAATTAGAATATGGTAAATTGGATGACTATTGGGGCTATTTCCTTCACTGACTATCTGTGTAAATTGTTGGGTTGAGTTTAGCTGTGAAAAAACAAGTTAGAAGAGGCAAGGAGGGAGAGAGAGAGAGAGAGAGAGAGAGGTGGTGAGGAGTAAGGTTTTGGAGTGGGTTGGCGGCCCCGTGCTGTCAGGGCCGGTGGAACCCCCTAGCGGTTCTGGCTTTGGAGTAAATACAGGCCCAGCGGACCCTTTCCCGCCCCGGGGCACTCAAACCCCAGGCCTTCCCACATTCCACTTTTATTTTCCTGGTTGCAAAACGCCTACGGCTATCAGAGCTGGTGGGGCTCTTTTTTATTTACTCATAAAATGTGTATTAGAAATACGAAAGCAGTCATGAAGGACGTCGACTCACTTTTGCCCAGTTTTTGGTCTGACTTCTTCTCTCTACTCTTTCTCTTGGTCATTTGCTTTCACCCTCTCCTGCAACCCTTCACCACCACTGTCTTGATTCTAGACGTAAGCTATTTTAGTATGTACACACAGGTGTGTAGACACACACGTGTTCACATACACTTAGAAGCGCATAGAAGTGTATATATAGGTGAAAGGGCCTCCTTTTCGACCAGTGGGATTTCAAAGGGTCTGGACTGCATTATATGTTCCTCCCCTCACAATTACAGAAAATTGCCTTTGCCCCAACAATTGGGTGTGTCTGCATGAGCATAAGTCTGTTTATGTTGTCCCGTGCACCTGTGGTGAGAACAAAGACACCCACCAATCAGGGGGAAAAAGCATGGCATTTTCTGGAACCATTTGAAATAAGCAACCCCCCCTTAGCCGTGTATAATTGCTTGCCTCCTTCTTGTGAATATAAATTGTAAGTGAGGTTATCCTGCTAAGTTTTGGAACCAAAACCTTCCTTTGACTGGGTTTTTTCCACTCATCTTGTTCATGGCAGATCCCAATAGAGCCCTTTATTACCGTGGATGTATTGGGTGTAATCTGCAAGCTGTCAATCCCATCTCCCCAGAGATAGTGAAAATGCTGATGGCTGGGTCAGCTGTATGTCTGTCTGTCTGTCATTCTGTCTGTGTTGTGTTTTTAAGTCCAAGAATGTTTCTATGTGTGACGGTGAGTCTGTGTGAATGCACATGTGTTCTTCACTGTACATATGTGTGTGTGCATGTGTTTAACCCAATGCTCATGTGTGTGGGTGGCTGTGTTATGCCTACCTTATGAGGCATCCCCCCATAGCCACAGATGGGCTGGGGATCTGCTGGGATCTCCAGAGCAAGACCCATGCTCCATATGCCTACCCCCCCCCCCCCCCCCCCCCCCCATGCACCCACACACACTCTGTCTTTCTGGCACGCATACAAACTAATCTGTTTCCGTGTTTTTCTATCTGCACATCTACATCTTTTCTCAATCTTCAACCCCAACCTCTCTTGCTCATCTCTCTCTCTCCACCCCCCTTTTTCGCTCCCCCCCTCTGTCTCTCTCTCTCTCCTTCTCTGCCCTTCTCCCTTGTACATTGTTTACGTGGTTGGAATGCCAATGGTGCCCCATGCATGCCCCCGCAAAGGGGATTCACTTCATCCTTATCAACCCGCCGGGCCCTCCAGGGATGGGCCTGGTGTCATGAGCCACTTTGGCACATTAGGAGCCCTGTTTGTCTGATTGGGGGAGCAGCCTCTGCTCTTAATCCAAAACTAAACGAACAAGCTGCTCACGTGCACATCCCTCGTGTTACAATGTGATAGAAACATCAGATGGCCTTTCAAATCAGGACAGGTTGCCATTGAGCCAACAGCAAATAAGGCTCTGTATCTCTAGAATAATAATTGTACTTTTGAATCATATTTTATTGTATTTTTTAATTACATATTACAGTTTTTCTGTTGTTTGGTGTCAGTAGTGCGTATTGTCATATTCATAATTGATAAGGTGTGAGAGGGTTTATGTAGGGTTGTGTGGACGGTATAGAATATCAGGACCTGGCCGGAAGTATTTCATGTGAACTCGCCTCACCGTTGTCTGCCGAATGGTTAATAATAGAGGAGGGGGTTGTTGTGTAGAACTGTGAAGATGATGAGCGAGCGCACACAATGCCCTTCTCCCCGTCTCCCGCTGTGACCTCCCTCCGTCTAACCGATGGCGCTGGCCTAGGCCTTGTCTTGTTTGCATTGTGATGACAGTTACTGTGTGTCTGGGTCAGGTTCAACAGCTCGCAACATGCCAAGCCACGGTTCTGGTGGCAGTTGCTCCAATATGGGTGAGCAGGCCAGCCTGAAGTGTCATGAAGAAGGGGGGGAACTAATAATAATAACATGCAGCGAAATGAGTAGGCTTGGGGACTTTTCTGTAGAGCTATAGTGGACCCTCAGCCCTTCTTTGTCACTCTGCCCTCCCACCCCCTCCCATTTATGTGTCTCCCTTGTGCTTGTCACTATGGGAAATTTCCAGGCAAGGGAGAGGGGAGAGGGTAAGGGTAGAGTGAGTTCACTCCTGTGAGAGCATTTTGAGGACTCCCTTGTCTTTCACTTCATCAGAGACAATTGAGTCATTCAGCTCCCATTGTGGGGCCAGCCTGGGCTAGGAGGGGGCATGGGGTTAGAGGAGCAAGTATTTTTTTGGAGGGGAATGGGCACAACCTCTTCCCCGGCAATACACAACGTATGGTACCCTATGCGCCTCTTGGTGGGCTGCAGGAGGAGGAAAAGGGAGGGAGGGTCGAGGGGAAGGGGTCAGGATGGGTGAGTTATCCTGGAACTCAAGAGCAATTTGTCACATCAGAATGGCTCTTCAGTTACCAGGGGAGGGAGAGGGGAGGGAGGGCTTCCTCCACCACATCATAGCAGGAGAGCTTTTTAGGCTGAGAGTGGGGAGGAGGAGCTGTGCTGCAGAGAGGGGTCAAGGGTCATGGCCTACTCAAGCCCAGGCGGCATGTCTGTCAGCAGGGGCTTGGAGAGGGTGGTTGGGTAGAAGGTACAGGGGCAGAGAGGGAGAGAGGGAGAGAGGGGCAAAGGAAGGGTCGGAAAGTTTGGCACTCGCCAAGACTCCCTTTTCCTTGGCATGCTTGTAAAAGCTGCAGGAGTGATTAGTGTGTGAGAACATTAAAATTGCAGGCCGAACTGGAGATGACTGTCAGGACAGTCCCTCTAACCTGCTCTTTCCATCTCACTCTCTGTATCGCCTCTCTTCTCTCTACTCCACACTTTCCTCTTCTGTCTCTTTCTTTCTCTCTTTCTTCCTCTTTCCCTTTCTCTGTTTCTCTCTCTGTCACTACTCCAGCGCCACACTCTGAGATGTAACTTTTCACCCCTCCCCTCACCTCCAACTCAATGGATGAGATTTAAGGGAGGTCCCCTTTCTCTTGGCCTTCCTGCAGTTGTTTATATATTTGTAAGTTGTGCGCATGTGGGGTTTGTGCGCGCCCTTTGGACAATCGTTCTGTTGTCTAGCCTGCTAGCCCTTCTGGCGACATGAGGACATTCCCATGACTGGAGTCCGACTTTTAGATCCTCTTCTACCACCAGCAAGTCCCTCTGGCAGGCCCACCAGTGGAAGCTGTCTGGAATTACCTCACAAATGATGGTTCTGCAGCCACTCCCCCCCCCCCCTTATTCCTTCATTAATTTCAGTAATTATTGCTCAATGATGGGGGGGCTTAAAAAAACAATAGCTTAACAACTCGTCTTTTCCACTCATGGACACACAAACAACAGCAAACAGACCCAGTTGCAGGAAATGCCTCCTGGGGGTCAAAAATGAGTGGTGGTGGGAGCCAGGCAAGTTGAGTTTTACTGTGCTGAGGCAGAGCAAGGACAGGGAGTCAATAACTCCCTCAAGCTCCAACCACAACCAGGCACCCTGTGGTGAACTCTTCGCTAATTACCATTGATTTAGACACAGTCTCAGAAAGGGGTCATGACACACACGTAAACACAGACGCACACACAGACATGCACTTTCACTCCCTCTTACTGACTTTGCAATACACTCACACACTGATGTACACAACAACACTCTTGTTTATCTAACATACCTGGATGTTGTGCTTTTCCTCACACATTGATGTTTAATACCAGTATTTTACATTGTTTCATTGTGCATTAGGTAGGAGCCTTCACCCTTAGGAAAAACCACCTTAAGTGAGTACAATATTGGAAATTGGGAGTGCCAGTGATAACCAGTGTCAGAGATTTGTGATGAAATGGCCATGTTCTTTTTCTGTTTTGGTCATGCTGTGGGGGTTGGATAAAATCCCTGCAACTGGATAACCTGATCATTTCTGAGACCAGAATCCTGTGTGGTATAGGATGGCATTTATTAAGGTTGCTTTTGAGTTAACTTTGAATCAATTTTTCTATCTCTGAGGGCTACAACTTGGTCCCCAAGTTAGACAACAAACACAAAACTCTTGAAATCAAACCAGGCCTACTCTGCTTTCTCTGATACCTTCTTTTTCAAAAGGTGTAATTTATGTCTTGAGTTGTTGCTTTAATTATTATATTCAGTTCCACTTATTATACTTGCACTGGACAATTTAGCAGTGTTCGGGTTAGGGTTAGGGTTACTCCCCTTTAATATTTTGAACAGCTGGTATTCTCATTCTTAACTGCCATGCATGCAAATTCCGGGAACTCCCACGACTATCACACAGATTGTTTGAATGCCTATTTTAATTTACTTTCCGGTGGTAAGCGGTTTCCAAAGGTCAATGATGTTCCACAGTGTGAACACATACCCGGTTCTATTTTTTCACAGGGGACAATAAGGGTCCTTCTAACCTCCTCGACCCCCACCAAAACTTAACTAATGCTAAGGCCTCACTTAATGTGAGGTGCAAAGAACTTCTCTGGCTTGCAGACTAGGTGGCCGTGACATTGATAAGCATGGCTTGCAGAGCATAGTAGGGTCAACCTTGCTGGATCATGGTGTTAGAATGGAGTGGGAACATTAGGGATAGCCTAAGGACACATGCATTTACTCATAGAGGCCCTGATGTGCTGTATTTAGAAGTTGATTAAATAAGACAAAGCAAAGGATAGGCACTATCTACAAGTACTTGTGGAGTTAAACATATAATGTAGGTCCAGTATATCTATTTATTTCATATTATCCATTTAGTTTTCATAATATTATAGGGGAAATAACTTTGCTTCTTACTTTAGAATCAGTGAAGATTAAGAAATAATCTTGCACTGTTGTATGGACTTTGGCCTCCACCATATTTCAGGTCATGATTACAGGAACTATAATACTTAATGTGATTATGCCTTGATTTTCCTTATCATCATTGTATGGAAGGATAATTTATACAATCGATTATCTTCCAGAATAAGTCAGCATGTGTGTTATCGTCATATTTTGAAATGGCTCTGCCTAGTTTATGACACAGGCGAACAAATACATGTGTATTCACTGTATCTGTTTCCCTCCAGCTGTGTGTGTACGTGTGTGTCAGTCCTGATAAAGGTCAAGTCAATCATTCACTGGTACGAGTAACTCAGTTGGTTGACTCATAGCATGCAGAGACACCAGGGTTCACTACTTTATGGGTTCCAGGCTAAACCAATAAAAGTCATACCCATCTCAAATAATCCCATGTACGACATAAGGAAATCCATGCAAAGTCATTTTCTCTTTTTTTCTTCAATGTACATTCCACCAATTGTCTTATTTGGAACTGATACGGTTCCTCAGTTTCCCACAAGATTAAAGATCAGAACCAGTTCCAAATCAGAACCAGACCAGTTGTGTGGAAAACATGACTTTGCATGGACCACAGGTTTACTATGTAAACTTTCTCAGACACTTGGAGTAACATACAGTGCATATGTATATTTTAGGACTGTATATGCCTGATGAATCCTTGTTTGCTTTTGCATTTGAGTTTGAGTTTTTGCTTTCTGCACCATGGTCATTAAGAGTATGCCACCTTCCCTTCAGTTATGTTTTGCTTTGATGTGTTTTTATATTATTTTGCTTTCTGCATTGTTAACATGTTTTTTTCTTTCTTTCTCCATTCTGTTTCTTTCTGTCATTCAGTACCTACAGATGAAATGGCCCCTGCTAGATGTTCAACCAGGAGGTCTGCAAAGTAGACAGACACTTAAAGATGCCAGGTCCCCTTCACCGGCACACATCGTTGTAAGTAACCCCCCCGCTTAGTACTTTTTACATTTCTCAAGCTTTTCTTCCTCTAAGAGGGAAAGAAAACCCTTCCTCTTTGTGTATAACTCTTTGGGAGTTACCTACCCCCTTTTCCAACCAAAACCTGTTGTTGAATGGATGTCAGTGAGTAACTTGAAGTACTTTTAGATGTTTGCCTTTCCTGCAATGATGGTGTCAAACCAAATTACTTGATTTTTGAGGAAGTAAGTCCTGAATTAACAACACTATCTACTTTGAGGAAAGAAAGCTCACTGTAGAAGGGCTGAGTAGGCAGGAACAGTGGAGTTGCCAAAATTGCAGGTGTCTTGTTGCTCTTTGGATGGCCACGCCACCACTGGATTAGTTTATAGCGACTATGGGCCCTACCCAACATTTTCTCATTACTTTCTGTAGTTAGTTGCAGATACAATTACATGAATGCATAGCTCACAGAAGATGACCCACACCCTCAGTGCTGGACTAAGTACTTTTCGAGGGCAGCGTGGGTGCAGAAATGCCAGTGCAAACTTTTCAAAGTGCAAAGGCTAGACATCTTACTAGGCAATGATGAGGGCATGGAAGTGGCAAAATATCCCATATTGTATTTTTCCATGTTACCACCACCATTTTAGAAGCTTATGATCTTTCACAGGTTTCACAGCTTTTTGGTGGGAAAGTGCAGTAAGTTGTATTTATCAGGTTAACAATGCAGCAGCAGTATGCGTAGAGGTTTGTGTAAACATACTGATTCGAAACAGCTTACCAACTTTGTAAATCATTGTAAAAGAGAGTTCCCTACACATCTTGCAGCTGCAAATTAATATATGCAATAAAAGAAAGCAGACAAAATGACTGTCCATAACCCTGTCTAATGTCCATGGCACTACTGTAGTCTTAAGGTCAATTATTTACACGGTATAGGTGAAGACCAAAAAATTTGATGAGTCACTTTTGGTATTTCATGAGGCAGGATAGTTTTTTTTTTTACACACAATAAATACAATTCTTTATGGTTTTCAGTTGAACAGCTAAAAAAAGCTGGCAGACCCTTTGGTCTTTTGCCCATTTTAACTAAGCAGAGCTAAAATAGGCAACAGGCCTGTTTGTTTGAAACAGAAACCCTATCAAAAGTTATGTTCAAGACAAATAGATGGCGATGACAGTGACAAAACAACCCATATCCAGCCCTCTTTATACTTCCCCTATTATGCCTGCATTTATATTTATACTAAGAAGTTCATGGGGCCTTTCTTGCTGTTATAGTAAGAAAAAGTCATACAAATGAACTAAGAGCCACCCCATAAAACGACAAATCTGTTAATACTTTTATTCTGTCATTACTTAAAATACCTGGAACCTCATGTCTTACGGTTGCTGCTGTACCATCAAATGTCTTGTAAAATGACTGTGTACTTTTTGTCTGTAAATTAATTATTTCATTTTGATTGATCAGTACTGTTCATGATTGTTTGATTAAGGACCATAGGGTATCAAAGAATCAAACAGTTGATCAGTAGGTCATAAGACTGAGGGCCCTATTTTAACGATATGAAATGCAAGTATCAAACGAAAGTAACTTTGTGGGCGGGACTCCGGCACTGTTGCTATTATACCGGCGGGATAAATGATTATTGCGCCCGACGCAAATCTAAAAGAGGTTGGTCTGAATTAGCTACATTACTCAAAGGTGTGGTTTGGATGTAACGTGCAATAAACCAATCAGAGCATCATCTCACATTCCCTTTAAGAGCAGGCGCGCTTGTTCCATGGCGGATTGCTATTATAATGGAAGATTTGCCAGGCGCACGCCAGGAGCGGTTCACAGCCAAGGAGACCGACATTCTCGTCAAGGCCGTAAAAGATAGAGAAATGACATTGTATGGGGATGGGAGAAGAAACCCACCCAAATTAGCTTTGGTTAAACAGGCGTGGGAGAAAAAAAAAAATATATATCTTAAATTAATTTTTTATAGCGCCAGATCACAAAATAAATCATTTAAGGTTACCTTTTCCGATAAAATTAAACAAAATAAATGGTCTTATGTTATTTATCTTATTTACACGACAGCATGTAATTTCTTCCATGCATTCAAACTGGGTCGTGTATTAGGCTACCACTTTTCTGTCACTCGGTGGTTGCAATTATGTATTTACACAATATTTGACTACGAGTTATCGTTACTGTTAAAAATAATTTATCAGTCACAATGTGTAGGTGGCTGTGATGAAGTAGTAGTAGTCAATTTGGCCGTAGATGCGAGGGAAGAAACGTGATAACTATCATTGGTGATTTCCTAAACTAAGCCAAGGTAACCAGTTGGTTCAGATCAGCTCAAGACAAAATGTTACCTGGATGCTGACGTAGTTAGATACCTGACTTGAAGAGAGAAATTGTAAAGCTTCGATAGCTCACTGCGTAGAGCTGCGGACTTGAGTGTTATCCGTTATAATTTTGCCTTGAGATCGAAACTAGCTCGATGCGAACTTGATTGATTATATTGTTTTTAGATCTTTTTTTTGTTGTTTTAGGTGGCTGTGATGTGGTGCTTACTTAGACAAACATTTTTGCTGCAGTAGATCTGGAAACGGATTTGAAAATCGCCAATAATATGTTTGTGATTGTGTGACGAATCTGGTGATAGAGGCAGACTGATAGGTGAATGCACCGCTGGGAAACCAGTAGGTTTGAAAACTAGTTGGGGTGTAACACCGGCAAGTCACGAGAATGGGAGACATGCTAGTAGAGACCATTTCTGCTTAATAGGTTGGTTAACAATGAGGTGTTCTGTTGTTGGAGAACAGTTGGGTTCACCCATGAAGGGAAAAAGGAAGTTACCTCACGAAGGCTCGTCTTTATCTGGGGTGTGTGCCCTTCTTTGCCACGCCCTCAACACGTTGAAACCTTTGATGTGTCAGACCGCCCCACTGGCGGGCCCTAACCACTGCAGGTGAACTTTTATGCCATTGGCTGAAAGTTATAATTTATTTATATACCTATTGATGTGTGTATTTTGAGAGAAAGCCAGGGAGAGACAATTTCATCTCATGCCTCATGTTTCTGTAGGCCTAATAAATGTCGATAAACTAGAGCTTTTGAAGTAAAACACAAATTCTAAGTCCATTCTCCAAAGTGACCAGTCAGATGCCCAAAATGTTATCCACTTAACTATCCCTAGACTTTGCTTCCCATTTTACTGATACAGGTAGTTGAATGCATATTAACAGGATGTCGTTTAGCATTGGATGTTTTTTACCACATTTGTGGAAAATGTTAGATTGGTTATGGTATGGGTTTGTTTCTTCTGGGTCCTGGTTGTGGTTGTTTTTAGGAATGTCCCAGTGAAAGATTGAGATTGAACAGAATAACGCCTTATACCGTTCTTTCACATTCTACAGAAGTAGCAGCATAACCCCAAATCACTTTGGGGTTTGTTATTGATAGACTTTATTACGAAAGTGATAAGGAAAATCTAGTCTAGAAGGATGCAATAATACTTGTATTTGAACATTTATAGTCCTTAAGTACAGAATTCTAACATGTTAACGGTGTTTCTTAAATTGACATGCTATGAACTGAGACAGAAACACAGACACACACATTTAAACATGCAGGCACATGAGCGTGCACACATACGCGTAACGCACACATACGCACACACACACAAGAATATTTTCCTCAGTCTTGTTTGGGCTGGACAATGTGTCCATTGTTTCCTGGGTTTTCTCTGCGGCAGGGGATGGCCAGAGTGTTAACTATTTCCTTACCAGGCCTTGCGTGTGTGTGTCAGAAAGGCAATGAGGCTAGTATGCGAAACTGGATAAGAGAGGGTAAAGGCCGATTTAGGGTAGTCCGTTTTCCAAAAAACGGACACATGGGAACGCCTTCGTCTACCTGGAACGCCCTCTCCCGGCTCTCCAAGAGCCCTCGGAGAGCCCCGGAGAGCTCGACGTGCACCTTCTGAATTTCCTAACTATCCATCCTAATTTCAGATAGTTACGGATACCCCCTTGGCTGTGATTGGTCCGCTAACGACATCATTACCATTGCGCCACCTACTCTTCTGGCGGTGCATTGTTTTCAGCACCCACAGCCTACGGAGAACCATAAATGAAAAAGAGTCTATCGTATCCGTCCGCCCGCCCATCCGTAAACGGAGTCGGAGTAGCATATAAAGGCCTTAAGGTATGGTCTTTTGTGCCTACTCCAAGTGCATGTTAATTAATTAGCTTTGAGGAAGTGATGGAATCTGACTGTTTTGTGAGGTAAGACCTCCCACCTGAGGCTTTACAACTGACAAACACTTCACTTTCATTCAGTCCTCATGGATTCTCTATGGAAATTATATTCGATAGAAGGCCTCAAGGTTATCCACATCCCTTTCTATTTATGATTTTAGAAAAAACCAAACAGTTCTGTATTGTCTGTGACTTGTCCGGAAACAACCCACAATGACTTTTCAGTCGCCTTAGGTGGGCGAGCTGGGTTAATGGGTCACTTCCAGAAAAAACAGAGCAGAGGTCTTGTCCACTCCTCTATCTTTGTCGGCTCTGAAAAGTGTCTCGTTGTCGCCTGTGCACCTGGGCTGCCTGGACAATGGCTCTGAGGGGCTGGGAAGCCTGGTGTGAAGCCCTGACCACCTCCACAGTTAATGAGCGTGCCCAGGGTCAATGACAGGGGGCACTGTCCTGTATGTTTGAGGAGGGAGGCTGCTTTCTCTATCTTTGTTGCTTTCTCTTTCTCCATTTACTCTACTATCTATCTATCCCTCCATTCCCCGTCTTTCCCCCCACTTTTGCCAGACAGGTGATGTCAGTAGTGGAGTTGAATGCTGTCTGTTCTTGTGTTGGTATTGGATAGTTAGGATAAGACACTCTTAGACATGGCCTCACCCTTAGACAGAGAGCTTTGTTCCCGCCTACTGATGGGGAGAGCGGATGACTCTGCCAGTCATCCGCTCTTATTCATTGTCTCCGACCAGACACAAGTGCAGTGTCACGCTGACATAATTTCATGCTTGGTGGCAAAAACCTTGGATGAGAGCAGTCATTGAAACAGAGACAGAACCGGACTTTGGTTCAAATGACACTTGCTTGTAGACTGCTATTTTCTCTTCAGCACTGTCTGCTTGTTTGTATTTACATCACATTTATTGTGACGGGTAAAAACACAGTCGTTTGGGTTTTTGTGGGTCTTTTTGTTGTTTTAGAGGACTTAGGGACCTTGCTGCAACCAGCATCTTGCCATTGGAGGACATCTGAATAGCAACTTTCATATCTGTGTGAATAGTTATGAGATCATTGTCCTTTTTACCTGTGAGAAGTATCCAGCCGTTGCATTACCTCTGTAAACTTGGACCACTATGTGTTATGTGCAACATGGTTTACAGACATGCAGACTTGAGGCAGCGTGCGTGTGTGTGGATGCGTGCGCTCGCACAAGCGCTCATCACAGTATTTACTGTCGGGCCACTGATAGCAATTATCTTGTTGGCCACAGGATCAAGCACAAATATGACCTATTGACCTGGATATCTAGGAACATGTACAGTAGCCTAGTGTGTCAGGGCAGAGTATGCAGCTGAACACTTCTGCCAAAGAAAGTTTTGGTGAATCAGTGAGGGTTGTGTGAGTGTATGTGTGTCTGAATGACTGTGATTTGATGTGTGTTTGATTGTTTCATACAATCTCTTTCTTCGTTTATCTTCCTTTACCTCTGTTTTTTCTTCTTCTTTCCATGCCTTTTATTTCCGCTTACTGGAGTAATGTAAGAGCTGATTTGGCTGTTATGCGCTCACCCACATACACAGATTTGAATCCTCCATGTTCAACTTCACCACCACACCATCCCTCCGGCCCTCTTTAGAGTCCATGTATGCTTGAGCAGCCAGCAAGGCTAGGTAGTACAAGGCTAACAAAAAGCCAGATAGTGTAACAGCCGTGTAAACACAGCAGAGCCACAAACACACTCATATTCTCTGTGTAACATGTAGAATCCAGCCATGCACAAATCCAGGAGGAAAAATGCCAAGCCAACAGAAAAGGAAATGGAAGGTTAAATAAATGAATAGGGATACGATGGACAGGAGTGAATTAATACTTGAATGCAAGAATCACATTTTCTTTTTGAATTCAGACCATAGCAGGCTAGGCTAAAGGTGTGTGTGATGTATGTGTGTGAGAGCTGATATAATTGTGTGACTCGGGAACATCCATCTTTGCCTTTCAGGGGCCCTTCTGCTTGGAATTCCCCGGACAGTCAGATCTGAGCCTTCACCAATTTCAGTTGGTGAGAGACCTTTGACTTCCAAGTATCTTGTAGCTGGTTGATGCCAACAATTAACAACTTACAATGATGATTTTTTTTTATGATTAAAGTAATGCTTAACTTTGATCTTGATGATAATCATGCTATGCTGTGCTTTGTTGTGCTGATTGCGTGCTGCTGCTGTGTTGCTGACTTGCTTTGTTATTCTGGAAATGGCATTGCAAATGTTTTGTTCTATGATGGCTAAATCTACTCACATTTAACAGAGGACAGTGCATTTCAAACATAAGCGCAAGTCCAGTGTTCTTAGCTAAACGTCTATTTCCTTTGGGAAGTTTATGAATAACCATGAAGTGCGCTTGGTAAGCACCTGACCATTGTTGCCCTTATGTGGAGCTGGCTGTAGTTCACTATCATCGCTTCAACTCTGGTGCAGATGGTTTTGGATTGTTTTCCTTCAAGGTAGGGTTAGGCAGTGGTCAAAAACTGAATTGACACTGAGCACTTACTGTATAACTACACCAAAGTATGTTAGAGCTGTTCTATTAGACAGTTTAGAATTATACTGTTGTAATCAACAGTGGTTCCTATCTGTGGAGACTTCTGCTGTGTGTGTATGTACCAATCCTTTCACAATCCCTCTTTTCAGATTTCTTTGTCAAATGGTCACACTATTTGTGACTTATTTTTGCCATGCCTTCTCGTTATTCTGCTAGTTTGTGTTCTTGTTTGAATCTTCTTCCGGAATAGATCTTTTTGTTCTCTGTCTATCTACATCTCATAGCAGCTGTCTTGAAGAGGATTCTCTTTATAATCAGCATCTGTGCTTGAATGCAAGCCAGTGAGAAGTTGGTGTGCTATTTTGTGTATATGTGTGTCTGTGCGCGTGTACATGCACTGGCATCATGCATGTTTATCCATGTACGTAACAAACTGGTGTCTTTGTTGAAGATGAAGGTCGGGGGGTTTAGACAAAGTCATTTAGTTTCACATGATTTTCCTCAGGTCCTTCAACAGAAATATTGAAAAAATGAAAAATATTATATCTGATATATACCTTAATTTCCCGTTTTTATTCCATCTTTTAGTAGGGTGGGACCTTGTTCTCCACTAATGTCTTAATGCGCTGTTGTTCTCTCCCTTTACAACAAACAGTGGCAGGGATGGTGGGAGTGAATGGAGTGGAATATGTTGTGTTATCCTTGATCCGCAGAACTGACCTTTGTTGCTGAGATCATTGGGAAAGTGGTATTGCTCGTCACCAAAAGCTTTACAGTAGGCTCGCAACAAGTAGAAGAGGGTGCAATTGAAAATCAGAGCATACATTTATTTACCTTCTTTTGTGGGGTCCCTTCTATTAAAGGGACTGTTCATCCCCAAATAAAAATGCATCATTTTCCTCTTACCTGTAGTGCTATGTACCCATCTTGATTGTTTGGGTGTAAGTTGCTGAGTGTGGGAGATGTCTGTAATGAAATGTAAATGTCTGTTGTAGAGATGTCTGTCTTCCCTCAATTATAATGGAACTAGATTGGGCAAGTCTTGTGGTGTTCAAAGCATCCAAAAGATACATTTGGAAAACTCAACAGCAATGTCCCTTTCCAGAAATCACGGACCGGTTACTCAAGACAATCCACAGACCTTGTGTTGAGCAGTTTCATGTTTCTTTCCACCAAACTACACCCACCAACCAACATGCAGAAGGAAGTGTGCATCTACTCATGGACAAGAGGCTTGTAAGATGTAAAAATGTGTCTGTGTACTCTGGTTAAAAAAACGGTGAAGCAAGGTAGGTTTCGATGTGTCCCTCATAGTCGGACATTGCTAGCTTGAGATTAGTTTATAGCTAATTAATATTATTTGCTCACCCTAGCATTACTGAACTAGATAACCTTACAGCTCAGCGGAGGGACAACACCATTCATGTTTACATGCACTGTCACAAGCATGAGCCTCTCGTCCATGAGTAGATGCACGGTTCCATCTCACAACAAAGTCTGTGGATTATCTTGAGTAACCGGTCCATGATTTCTTGACAGAGACATTGCTGTTGAGTTTTAAAAATATATATTTTTGGGACTTTGAGGACCCAGGACTAGTCCAAACTAGTTCCGTTATCTTCAAGAGAAGGCAGACATCTACGGCCAATATCTCCAAAACTTTGCAACTCGCACCAAAACAATATTAACTACTTACTAACCGAGAGTGAGGTCATTGATAGGTCGAGGTTAGTAAATTGTTTATTATATGGCATTTTTAGCTCTTTTCATTTTGTAAATGAAAATAAATGGTAGGCTAATTGTAGCTAGCTCTCAAGTCTTCTCACGGTGTGTTTCAGGTGTTGCCTTGCAACCAATTACTTTTGATAGAAAGCGGACAACATGGTTCTGCTAAAATGGCTTTAATTCCAACACAAATAACTCTTTTAGAAAGTTAACAATTTCTTTGTCGCTGTTGATGTCTTCAGTATCGTCTGGATAGTAAAACTCAGCAGACTACTCGATATCGCTCATTTTGAAGATGACGACAGAGCAGGGCAATAATAATCCGTATCAGACCGTAGACCGGCGATGAGGTCAATACGCGGCTGGCATAACTACCCATTAGCCAATCAGAATGCTCGTACTGTGGTTATAATGCCATATAATAAAGATGGATAAATAGTACTACAGGATAAACAACTTTTATGTTGGGTATGAACCGTCCCTTTAGTTTAAATTGCATCTATTGTTTTTAGGTTCTTACATCTTGCCTTGGAAACATCTTGTAATCATAGCTTAATTTGGAGAAAGACTGCCCTTCTTGCATTTTTTTCTTTTTTCAATCCCTCTTATGAAGGTGTTTGTGCCAGAACTTGTTTGACTAGATAGTTCTATTGGGTGTGTCTGTGCATGTGCACCTTAAACATGTGTTTGTCTGCCCAAGGATTCCTGCATACTTTTGATGTATGTGTTTCTGTCTAAGGTGTGTATCTGTGTGTGCGTGTGTGTCTGTCTGTCTCAGTCAAACAGTCTGAGGTAGGTCATATAGGGTTGTCTTGTATAGTGGGTTTCATAGATAGACCACCAAATCTACAAAATCCACTAAAGCTTACTAGTGTATGTGTTTGAGATATGAACAAAGCTTCAAAGACTGTCACCAGAGCTCAACCCTAATTTATAACTCAAATGAATATATGTGACAGGTGCTGGTATTTTGGTCTGCATGTAGGTCACACTTCCCGCAGGCAAGTAATCAGTGGAAACAGTAACTGGTGAACCACAACCATATGAACAACGACGCTGCAACTGCGCTAGCTATCTTACTGTTGTTGCTGTTGCTTGTTAACTTGTTGGCTAAGAAAAGCATACAAAACGCATGGCTGTTGATTCTCTGCATGTTCAGCTCATAACAGCAACAGAAAAACATGAACATGCTTGGCTACATATAACTAGATCAACACACAGGCCCTAAACAGGACAGATGGATTGACTTTAAACTTACTTGCTTACTTACTTTAAGTACAAAACAGAACGTTTGTACATTTGTTTATTTCCATTATGCATGTACTGTAATTAGTTTATTAGATTTTCATTGTCAATTGTCTTACCATCTGCGATACATATATCGCATACATACAATTAGTTGAGTGAAAATAGCATTGCGGTACTTTTTTTTACCAGCACGTGTCACATTAATTAAAATGATTGCTGTTGGATGAGACTGGACAGTCGATGCTTAAATATAGATATAACAATGTTAAAGTTCTTGTCTTCTACTTTATCCAGTAAAATCAGTTGTCTTCTTGGCCGGCTCTGATTGGATTTCGAGACTAGTCCCTGTAAACGATGAAGAGTGTGTACTGTACACTTGAGGCCGCTTCACAGGGAAACTTGTTTTGACAGAGCTCCAGGTGTCTCATTGTTGGACCTGCTATGGTTCAACAGATTTACCAATTAGCACTGGGGCTGGGGGCATTTTTGGGTGAGAAGCGGGGAATATGGGGGATGTAGGAAAAAGAATTGAAATGGGGAGGCGGGAGGTTCAGGGGTAGTGATGGAGAGAGGAGGGGTGAAGGAGAAGAAGGGGATGGACTCTGAAAGAGTAGGAAGACTTCCTACCATTTGTGGCCTCCTATATTGAGCAATGCAATAGAAGGGGTGGTGTTTCTCCAAAGGAGGAAAAAAATACAAAATTCCAAGAAGGCAAGAGTAAAAGGACAGTGACAAAGACATTTTAATGGAATTGGCTTTATCATTGCAATGTGTTATTTCACAAATCGACACTTGAGTGTAACTGTGGTGAGCGTTTCCACACAGTCTTCCACTGGGCAAATCCTTTTGGATCATACACATTGTTATTACTCTCACAATATTTGTTTGTGTCTCACACAAGGCCTGCTCCATTTCCAAGAAGCTTGCATATTAACTTTAGAAAATGGCGTTTAGTGATTTCAATCAAATCCCTTGGATCGTCTGGAAAGTTTATGGTAGTGTGTCAGTGTCACTGCCAGTAGGAAAACATGAATGAAGAGAAAACAGAGAGAAGAGAAACTCATAGAAAAGACTGCATGTTGGCTGTAAACACACTATAAAGAATAGTTATTTTTCAGTTTAACTGGAGACTTATTATAGTTTGGAGTCATGTGCAGCAACAGTACACCAGTCAAGCTCCATGACACATGTATTATCTATAATGCATAGAACACTTTGTTGACTAAAGCCTGTTTGGCTAGAAGTGGGAGGAGAATTACAAAGTATTTGTGGGAACATTTATTCAACAATTTCTATAATCCACATGTGAAATTATACAGATTGTTATATCTTACTAGGGATGTAAATGATTAATTGAAGATCCAATTAATTGTCAATAAGAATTTGATTAATAGAAATTCATTTGATCGACCTAGGCCATTTAAATTTAGTATCACTTGCCGTATTGCCAGAAGGGCGGTTTCTGCCCAGTTAAGTTATTTTTAATGACAGTGTGTGGGCAAAAATGGGCTTGGGTGGGATAAACATAGCATAGCAGACTCCACAGGTGATTGTGTGGTTTACTGTCAATAAAATCTGGCAATCCTGATCATTAGAGGAAGCTATGTAATTGTTGTTGTAAAGAAAACTACCTGAAAAAGCTAGAGCGTTAAAATCAAAAGATGAAACGAGCAACTAGAAGTATGGTTTGAGATAACTTTTTCAAAAAGATCATGTTCTTTGCAAATACTGTGACTGTGTTAAAATATAACACCACGACTACACCAATGATTCATCACCTGACAAACATACATCCTACCACCATGTCTAGTGGTATGTCTTCTTTTCAACTGATCATTACATTGATGTTAGCAGGAAATACTGTGATGAACATCAGGCAGAGAGGATAACATGAGATTTGCCTGTTAATAGAGAAAGATATGATGCAAATAAATATAGTTGATTGTGAAGGTTTTTGGGGCTTCAGGAATTTGGTGGAGCTGGGATACAGCAATCCATTTGCCCAGGCACAGTCACTGGGTGCAGAGAGTTTCTGTCATACGCTCTGGATAAGAGCGTCTGCTAAATGACTAAATGTCAGAGGCAACAACAAAAACATTTAATAAAAAAAATCTATTGATCGATCTTTAGCAATGGCAATGTTCGAAGCAAATTTGCGACCCTATGCTACACCACTATGTCAAACAGCCAATACACCATCTAACACAAATCCACTGCTGAAACTGGTACCGTGTCCCTTTGTGTTCAAGCAATTATGCTGTGGTTTGTGTCTTTCTTGGGTGGTGTAGTCACAGTCTGGGGATACAGGCTTGCTCCGCTGTGTGTAGACCCCCTATCCAGCTCGGTGTATCCCTACAACCCCTTTCTACAAAAACTCTTACCCTGAAAAGAAAAAAATATTGTTACAGCTGACTACACAGTGAGAGTTAAAGTTAAACACCTTCAGTGACTGACTGAGTGACTGTGTGTATGGAATGCTGACTGTTTCCTGGGAGCACTAAAGCTGCCCTGAATTGGGTTTCGTTTTAAGGCAAGAAAGCGACCGTTGGGAGGATTAGGGAACATTCGGTATCTGCTTTCTGAATAGTTTTGCATTGTCCTCTCTCTCACTCTCCTTTTTTGTGCATTGTTTTCAGATGTGTGTCAGCCCAACCTATGCAAGACTAACCTCCAATTTATTTCACGTTGTTCTTCTCAGCAGTTCCAGTGAAGACATCTCTGAAATGTATTTGTTTGCTTTGGTGTTTTTGTATGTATTTATTTTGTTTCCTCTCAAGCCAGTGTAGTTAGTGTAGCCTCAGTGCCAGGCGATTCTTTTGTCTCTACAATTCCTTAATAAAGAAGGAATTATGGCATGCATACTTTTTTTCTAGCATCAAGGTCTTTTAGATGGTGTCATATGTTTTTTTTTAGGGCATCTCTACCAGACAGGTGATGCTGCTTACAGGTGCACACATGCTTCTTGTTTGTTTATCTTAACAGCCTCACAACAATCATATTGCCTATGAAGATGTCTTTTGGGTGATATCATGAGTACTAATATAAAGGCAGGGCTGTACATTCCATCTGAATTGTTATGGCAGATAAGTTGTACAATACAGCCAATAAAAAAGCACCATTCAGACACCCAACTCTGGCCTGGGAGGTCATTAAAATCAACAAGGAAGAATTGTCTTCAGGGGAAAAAGTAAAACATCCACATAACTATGTAGAGAAGCTTCTATATCTGTCAAAAGCTTCTTAGATTCCATACATTATTAACGTTATCTAAATGCATTATTTGTGTTTTCGTTCATTCATTCGTCTTGTTAACATAATAAACAGCGTGGAGAAAGCATGGCCATTGTTGGCAATGTGACAGTTGTGTGCGAGATTTGAATAAAAAGCACAGCTCAGTGATTTCAGCGAGACGGGTGCGGTTTTGTGGACGCACGACAAGTTCTCCTTCCAGAGTCTCATTAAGGGACAGTGACGCGATGATGTAGAAACTGTTATAGTTTTACCGACCTACCTTTTTCTTTGAACACTGTCACCCTCTCATCTGCAACATGCTCTGTTCCTCTATAACAAGACGTCACACACACACTTATTATTTTTGTGGCTGAAACCAATAAAATATGGCTTGTCCACAGAATTTTGGGAACCTTTGTTGGAAAACCCACCTATTGTTTTTTTCTCCCGCTTTTCTCCTTTCTCTCTTCTTTGGCTCAAATATCATGGTGAATGGATATTTTAATTGGAACTTTTGGAACTGTCTCCATCTTGCGTTGAAATGGCAGACAAGTGACTGCCTGGTGTAGTAATGGAAAGCTGATTGGTGTGTAGCGAGGCATGGATAAATCAACTGGCAGCCTGAATGGCTCAGTTGATTCTCACTAATATTTATAGACGTACTTGAATTTACCACTTTTTCTAGAAATGTTTACCTATTTCTTGCGAGAAAATGTTGTCATGTTGGACAAAGAATACCTCATCGTTCTGTCATTTGACTTGTTTTTGTGGTGCGATAGACCTTATATTCCAAGCCATGCAGATATTTTTGGCTCAATTAGCGTCATTCAACACCATTACTCATCAATCAAAAGAGACCCCTTTTGTTATGTTTACCTTCACGGCCACTAAAATACTAGCTAATCTCAGTTTGGATGCTCCATGCTCCATATCTTATTGAGACAACATGATTCAGTTTGTCTGCAAAAGCACAGGGATGACCCTTCCCCACACATCAGTCCATGTAGACGGTGTATTTGCCATAGGCAAGACAGTGAGGATCTAAGTATAAGGCCTGGTAAGCAGGATCATATTGAAGTAATTGTAGTACTTCAAATTGTGTTTTTTGTGTCTCTGTGTGAGATGGTGTCTCTTTCTGTGTTTCCCTCTCTGTCTCTCTCTCTCTCTCTCTCTCTCTCTCTCTGGGCTGGTGGGCAATGCTGTTTAATTTATCTGGAAGGCTGCTACTGAGCCCTTTATGAGAAGAAAGGAGAGAAGATGATTCCTAGGTCACTTAGTGTAGGTACTTAGTGTAGGTAAATAAAACTCCACATTGGTATAAATCAGCAGCGAGAGAAGAATATGGAGAATGTAGATAAATGGTCATCTACATATATTTTTTCACCATGGTCTCTAGTGGAGTCCCTCCATTAGCCATGATGTGTTCTTCTTAACTCCATCAAGTAAGCGGACGTGGCACACAAACTCACTGGCGTATGTACGTACTGCAGTGTGGGCCTGCCCCTCTTGCAGTTTTAATTGTTATATCTCCTCACCCTTGATATGAGCAAAAAGGGAGGCCTCTGCAGAGCCTGGGACTTCAAAGGCTACCTCCCCCAGTCTTACAAGTTGCCCGTCTCTTTGGAGGAGTAGGCTCCAGAGAGAAGAAGGGGGGTTGGAGAGGTGGGTTGTAGAGGCGGCGCCAAGTCCCGGCTGGAATGAGTTTGATGGGCTAATTGTAGCCCCCAGTGGACACAGCTGCACATCACAGAGAGGACTGGGTGAGAGTGTGGAGCACTGGATGAGAAGCCATGGCAGTTCACGACATGGGAATGAATGGAGACTGTAAAAGACTTAAGATATTTCTGTTTCCTGTTCTATCTCCTCCTTCTCTCCTGTCCTCCATGTTTTACCTCCTGGAATAATTTCAGACTTACCATTGCAAACACCAGTAGTTTTTTTCCCATGTTACCTTTTCCTTTTTTTCAGTTCCCTTCTCTGGTTCATTGAATAATCTTGCTCTTTTGTATGTTTTTTTTTCTGTGTATCTGCCGTTTTATATCTGGCAACAAGTAATGCATTCATTTTGTCTGCCATCCCCAATCCATGTGGATAGACAGTTTCTTCAGGCACTGTGGCACATGTAGATGATTGCCCTATCAGCAGGCCTTAATACTGCAGCAGGTTAGTCACTGCATTTAATGAGCCCACTGACCGCATGCAGTCAGAGTCAGAACCAAACACAAACCAGAACAAAGGAATTTGTGTGACACAGATGCACACACAAACACGCGTTAGTCTGCCGACTATTAGTACCACTACTACCAACTAGCGCTACTGTAGCGGTGATCAAAAAAGATTCTTCGCAGCTTTGAACCGTTCTCTTTTTTCACCCATCTGCATCAAAAAGAAATCAATAGCTGAAACTTTGAGAGAGCATGTATCATTTTTTCTTCTCTTTCTCTTACCCGCACCCCCCACCCCCACTCCCTCCTTTCTGGTGGTTTGTACATTACACCACTAGAGTAAAGCACAGTTAAAAGGAGAATGGCGCTGGAGATGACACCATCAAGGAAGTTGCTCGTGTATAGAAGGGCCCCGACTGGGGGGAAGAAAATCAATAGGATGGAACACACTTCCACACGCGGAAACGGCACACTGGGAGGGAGAGGGAAGAGGTTAGGGAGAGGGAGAAGGGGGTGTTTTTGGACACAAAAAAATGCATTTGTTTTAGCGAAAGATGGAAAGGAGAAGAAAGAAAATAAATATAACACTTCAGAACATCTTATGGAAAAAAGACTGCTTTGGTGAGGTTGAGTTGAGCGGTTAAGGTTTGTTTTATCCAGCTGTGCCAAAGCGTGTGTAGCTGTCTTCCAATTCTTTTTTAGTGTGGGTGCAGAAAGAATACTCATGGCATGTTCTAGGGTATTCAGTGGACACACCGTCCTGAGGCAGAAAAGTGGATCACACTATTAATTTTTTATTTTTTTACTCTCTAGATGTTAATTTGAGCTGTAAGAAATATTTCTCAAGTCAATGACCACTATTAATGGGTTAACCACAAATTTTTGTAGTGGAACAACAATAAATTGCCTGATTCGTATTGGCTGTTGAACAATACAAAACGTCAATTACTGAAATTTCAGAAACACAAACCAGTTTTGATCCCACATTGTATTTGTAGTAGTCACTGACACCAACATTTCCAAAAATCCTTGCTATAAGGCAGTGATATCTAAAAGGGGTTTCTTACAAAACCATGATTGCATCAAACAACAGCATAGCATAAAATATCATACATTTTCAGAGACCAAAGGTAGCAGTATGTGCTAGGCTTAAATCAGGCCTATGGCAGAAACCTGTTGATGGGATTGTCTGTTAATTGTAAAAAATAAAATAAAAAAAAATCTAGATCAAGAAGCTTGTACATCAGGTCAGTTTGTCTAGTTGGTATCTTAGCATAACTGCATCATCCAACCCCAAAACAACATAGGGGATGTGACCTGCTGAAGGGGCCGAGAGGGAAATGGCAATTCTCACTTTTCAGTTTTTATTGTCAGGTTTCCTGTTTTGAAAGCCATTAAGGAGCTAATTTCCTCACAGCAAGAGAGGAGATAAAAAGCCCTGGCCTTTTGAAACGTGTCCAAGCGCAAACGTAAAAAAGATGGAACGATAGCTATCTGTAAACATCCCCGCCGAGGGGTCTGAGGAAAAGAGAATTGTGAGCAATGGCATATTCACACGCTGCACGGTTTTGATACGATGATGACTGATGAAAGACTTGCCGGTGTTTTGTTCCATCACAGCTGTATTGCTCTATTCAAACCCACACAAGGATCCCAGGGCAAGGTCACATGACTGCCCCCCCTTCCAAAATGCTTTGTGACATCTGCATTCAAACATTTTTGATTCCAGTTTGAACCAGTTAGCATTATTTCAAAACTGATGCATTTGTCATTGCTCCTTCAATTTACCCATGAATCCTGTTTTGAAATGTATTATTTTTGCAGGGACAGCGCAATATTATAAAGTAATTTCACCTTTAGAGTTAGCTAGCAGCTAATTTACATCTGTTGTCCCTTATAGCAGGTACATTACATAAAACGGTAATAAATAAAGTCCATGAATGTAAGATAGACAAATTCAGTATGTCAACTACAATAAATACTAGGCAATCATTGGTGCTAAGTGCTGACACAGTTACAGAGTATGTATATAGATATGATAGCAATGTAATAAGTAACAGGATCCCAGGTAATATACTGCATCATTTTATAATCTAATATGACCAGATATAATCTCTTGACATACTTGAACTGAGATTTGTGAAAAAGTGCCTGACCTTCTCACACTTCCATGCTGCTACTTTCACAGTGACAAAAACTGTTCCATCCATCTATCTCTGAAGAGTGACTGATGTCACCATGTACTGTACAGTTGACCTCTGTGACCCGCTGACCCCCACCCTGCTCACTGTGGAGCTTTGACAAGCAGATAAAAAAACTTTTCAAGTCTGTTACTTCAACCTTTTTGTCTTTTGTGTACAAAGTTAACATTTATGGTGTGACTGTTTAGTCTGGACATCTGTCAAATGTAACGTGTTATGGTTGGCTGGTATCTGCTCCAATGTGCTTGTCTCCTGAGACAAATACCCCGCGTCCCACCACCTCACACCCTCAGAAGCTTGCAGTAGTTTGTTGCTGTGGTGCCATCTCCACGTGCTTCTTCCTCACTGCCCCCAAGGCTGGCCAGCCTTCTTCCTCTTAATAAAACTGACAGGCTGTAATTGGCTGTAATTGCACCCTTCTGGCGTCGTCAAAAGGGGGTGTTGCTAAACAAACTACAGGGACTGAAGGCTGGCTAGCTGTCTGAAAGTTGCAACATCCAGGGTATGCAAGGGTTTTGTGTATGTGTGTTTGTGCCATCCCAAAATGTAAGTCACGATACCATCAGGCTTCTGAATGGACATTGATATGGACACTGATACACTTCTCAGTAGTCACTTTACACGCTGTTACTTTCAGCTACTGGTTGCACTATCAGCAATATTGCACTATTGTACTTCACTTGTCTTAGGTTAGTATAGGTTTAAACGGTTAGTATAGGTTATTATGTGTATTATGTGTGTTTAGAGGTTTAGTATACTGTATTGAATATTGTATATTATTTGTATATTAGGAGGTTTACTATATTTTTGCTTATTATAGATGTAATCTATGTTCTGTGTACTTATATGTTATGTTATGCCAGGTTGCTTTGCGTTGTCTTGTTGTGCATCTGACAATACAAGACTTGAACTTGATACCTTGTCTTCTATTCTACACAAATGTGAGCAAGAAAGAGTCCATTTAATCCAGATGTGTGTGTACAATGTATGCACACTGAAAGTCGAACAGTCTGTGCCAACACGTTCCTTCCGCACACTGAGCCAACAAAACAAGAGTCCACAAGCCTAAAAATCTCATGTATTCAGCAAAGCAGTATTACCTGGCTTTGAACGTCTCTGTGTTCTCCGATGGTAAATCGAGTTTGACAGTAAAGGTGTCTATTTACCTTTTAATCCGTGTAATATGGATGAAAAATAGAGACAATTTGGTGCATAAGATCATGTGTCACGGTGGGTGGAGAAAAGCCAAATCATGATGGGATGCTGATGTGGCAATGGCCATTTTAGACAACTTCATCCTCATGGCACCTCCTTCTGGTTAACGTGCAGGAGTGGCGTACCAGCGGGCTTCTTCCCAGGGACATTTTTGGTGGATACTCTTCGCAGGGCCCTCCCTGGGGTCACTGAGCACTATTGATTGAGAGCTCCAGACACAATTCAATTATTGAAATGGCATGGCCAAGCATGTGTGTGTGTGGCACCAGTGACCCCAAAACCTGGTGGCGAGAAAGAAGAACAGAGATAATAACATTGAGCGCAGCACCAGTCTAGCTTTAACATCAGCTTGGGACTTGCTCTCGTGGGCATTTGTTCCTCTTCACCTCCTTTTCAGTTGTTTATTCCGTCATTTCACATTCCCATTATACTGGCCCAGTGGGTTTGGCCTATTCTTTATCCAGTGTGTCAGATGTTTGTGGGAAGCCGCTCATTATGTGGCTATCTGTGTCCATGATTATAGTTATTTTTTTAAATGATCTTCAGTGCCGTTGTCTATGTTTGTGTTTGTTGGAGAGGAAGAAAGGGGATTGGAGAGAGAGAGGGAGAGAGAGAGAGAGAGAGAGAGAGAGAGAGAGAGAGAGAGAGAGAGAGAGAGAGAGAGAGAGAGAGAGAGAGAGAGAGAGGCGCAATAATGTAGTGTATGAGACAGCCCACGGCGAGCAAAAGGGCCTCATTCTCTGGCCTTCTGCTGCACTGGGATGACTCGCAGACTCTCATCCCACTGCTCATTCCCTTTTAGGAAAAGAACCAGAGCACATAATTAAAATATATGGCCCAACTGGGACCCAAATATATAAACTTAAAAATATAGAGTACCACCAGACCAGCCTCCCTCAATCAGGGCCTGTGGTGAGTGTTGGACTTCAGCAAACATAAAACGTGTGTGTGTCCAACATCTCAGCAGTCTGAGCAGCATGCTATAAAAGGCTGCAAAAAAACACTAGTCTCTCTGTGAGTCGGGGTCATTGTGGGCTAAGCGCAGTGTGTTATGTGCGCATTCTCTCAGGTATGTTACTGCTGTGTACACTGTTTGTGAGTCTAGGATGCTGCCCCGCTCACTGACCCACAACGCACCCTCTGCCTTTCTCCACACACACTTTTCAGTACTGTAAAATATGACCGCACTTTTAAAAGCAATAGTGTGTGTCAAAGAGGACACATTTTGCTGCTCCTCAACAATGGGACAAACACACACACCTCACTCGTTTCAGCACTTTGTCACCCTCTAATGATGACTATCCATCAATGAGAGGGGGCAGTGCCTGGGAAATGAAGATGGATTGAATTAGTGTTAAAGTGAGATGGTTGCTGCGTTTTGTAGACCCCTTAATTACAGTGTCAGGGCTGTTGAAACCCTTCAGTACCCCCTGAGAAGGGGAGCATAACACATTTGCTCCAGTGATAATATTATTAAGGTATTTTGGCAGATTCACTTCATGTAGTTCCTAATAGCAAGTAACTGGTACTGATTGTTTAGGAGAGATGGGCTTGTGTGTGTGGGAGAGAGAAAAAACAAGTAAATGGAGGATGAGTGGGGGAGTAAGTGATATATCTGATGAAGGGGAAAACCATCTTCAAGATCATTGTACACCCAGTGTGGACTAGGACGTTCATGACTGTCAAGAATTATTGGGCGAAACAACCAGCATAAACCAGTAAACAAATTTATTGAGTGAGTCAAACAAACAGATTGAGTTCAACAAAGCATCAATTTTTTGCCTTGTCTCTGTGGGAAATGGAAATTGGTCTGAAGTGTTTGTAATTAAATAAGTCTTAGAAACACCAGGAAATAGCTTAATTTCATATTGAGACACATGACTCTGGGATCTTAGCAAACCAATTAACCCTGGCGCAGCTCATTAAAAAGCTACTTTCATGGCCAGGAGCAGCGACTTATCTGCCAACACGGGACATGAAAGCACACATTTGTAAATCCCAAACTCCTAAAGTAATTGGAAAGGTAGATACGAAGAGTAATAATCAAGTGACACGGCCAAACTTTAATGGACCTAAAGAAGGAGTGATTATAAAAGGATACAGACGTAACCATTGATGGGCCCAGTTTTTACAGTAGCAACAATTTAAACAATCTATTGCTTGTTCAAGTCCAAGAATATAACCTACACTTTTTCCTTAACCCTTAACATTGATGCAACTAAAGGTATGAAGGGAAGGAAAACAGTACAATCCCCATATGCTTTTTTAAACTCATGAAACTGTTGTTTACAAAGCAGTTCAGTACATGTACAAGGTAAATAAGGTTGAACCGCATACAAAATGATTAACTGTTGGCTTTTAAAATGTATTGAAGTGATTGAATGAAACGCTATATAGTGTTTCTTTTATTGCAATTCCATTTCATTCATCCAAACAAGAAGAAAAGTTTATTATTTGTGTGTTTGATAAACAATATAAATTCACTAAGGTTGTATGGAAACATTGAACAATTCAGGAAACATTGCTCAAATGCTGAAGCTTACTGGATATTGTAAAAACAATATATAGACTATAATAATGGAGAGCACAGAAAATAGAGAATATTGCTGAAACATTCAGGTTAAGAAATATACAGATACACTTAATTTGCCAGTGAAGTGACATCCATTGACCTAGCTGTAGCCGGGCCGTAGTTGTCCAGGGTTTCTGTATTTTTGACCTCATTGAAAGTCCATTAGTGTCAGGCCATGAGAACATTAGTCTGTCACCACTTAACTTGGAGGAAGCGTAGTATGCCCAAACCTGAAGTGATATTACAAATCACTTACCGCTAGGTTTTTGTTAAAATAATCTAATAGGTTAATGGTACTAAGAGGTACCATTCAGCTTTGTTCATACATAGTTATTTGTGTTGCTGTGTGTTTGCTGGCTCAAACAATGAATCCAAGTCTCTTTCTCTCCTCTCTCTCTCTCTCTCTCTCTCTCTCTCTCTCTCTCTCTCTCTCTCTCTCTCTCTCTCTCTCTCTCTCTCGCTTTCTCTCTCTGCCACACACAAACAATCTCTGTCATCTGCATCAAAATAATTACAAGGAGATATAAACACCATCATTTTATAATTTTCATGGTTCTAATCTGAAACAGGCCTGTGAAAGTGCATGAGGCAGATGATCAAATCCCATTTTAATGGGAATGATCAGTGTTCTATGTTCAGTATTCATCTAGCAGAGGTATTACAAATCCACCTCTTATTTCGTTCTGCATTTAGCCAGCTTGTTTGTTCTGCGCCATATTTCTTTCTATGGTTAAACCAAGCCAGAAATGCACCTAAATGTGTCACCATGCATTTATTTATACATGTATTTGCCACAATAGCTCATCTGATTATTAAATCTAGGATTTACCATTTAGAAAGTTTATTTTGGGTTCAATGATGATGTGAGTGTTGATGGAGGAGGGGAAGCATATTGGTTACTGTTATTTTTCTTTATGCCACCCGTTCTCCCTTGGCAAGAAGCTATACAGAATCCGAAATCTGATTAGCCTCCATTATAAAGGGTGATATTTTCATCCCGCTGATTCTCGGCACTGTGTCAGAGCACTCCGCCGCTTCAGTACCGGGAAAAGCCTGCTCTTCTGACAGATAGTAGATATCCCCACCGTCGCTTGTTTAGACATCCCTGTCTTTTGTGACACGGAAGAAAAGACGGGCTAGAAAATATAAAGCAACCAAATAATGTCAAAAGATCAGAAATCAATGGCTGAAGGAACGTGATCCCCCCTCCCCCCTTGCATTACGAGTGTCTTTCCGTTGCCACTGAAGTTGCTTTTGTTCACCCTCTCAGAGATGTAACTCAAGCATGAGGAAGCTGTCTGACAATGTTTGGATATCAGCAGAAATAGCCTTTAACTTAAAGGTTACTAGCCAAGGTTTATTGGGTTTCATGTTCATCACATTTGGGGGAAGGAAAGTTGGACACAGAATGGTTTATTAATGGCCAGTTTCATATTTCTGTCAATTTTGTGATGTAATGCATGATTCAAAAGTAGGAAATGATCCATTGAGAGACTGTATTTAACATACTAATACAATTTTTCAGTTACTTAGGAAATACGTGTATTATTCAGTGACATTAGAAATAATAAGTTCAGAAGTTTGAAATAATATGGAATTTGATACTACCATTTATTAGTACCTAGGACAATTACTTATTCAGTCATATCCATTGTAAATAGTAAAAGCTAAAACTATTGGAACACAAAACAAATCAAAATCAATACAACTTCCATTACATTATAATTTGTTAGTTGTTTGTAATTTTTGGTATTCAGTTTAAATGTTGTAGGACATGTTATCATTTGACTTTAGGTCAGTTGGCAGTTATTTAATCTCTCTTTTTCCATCCTGACAAAATGTGGCAATTCTGGAAACATTTATTATACAGGTTGGATTGGGGTTAGAGTACATGGTTTCAACTTCTGTAGCAGTTGTGATCTCTTATAATGAGAAAGAGGAAACGTGGCACCACTATGCTTTGTGTTGCCGACTGAGGCCAAGAGATAGACACAGAAAAAAAAAAAAACAATTTCTGGACATTTCTCGAAGATAAATTTAATTTATTTGCTTTTTGGAGGTCTTCTTTGAAAAAGCAATTGTAATGAACACATTCAGAAACCAGAGAATAGATTTACCCTCATCTTCAAATAAGTCGGTGTTATCAGACTCTGTCATTCACTACTTCCCATTTTCGAGCTGCTAATTGATGTTTTTGATGTTGGCGAGAAAATTGAAGAAAATGTCATGTGTGAACCAGTGCGGAAGTTAATAAGATTGACTTCGTTGCTGGAATTCACAATGAGCGAAGGAGTGGCGTGTAATGGGGACCGCTGCGAATTCGCCCAGCCGTCTTCGGGGGGGATGAAATCGACACCCTGCATGGTATAGACCTAATGCGGTCGATATGGAGAATTTCGGATGGTTCCCCCTTAATCTTTATTTTCTTGGCTGTTGTTTTTTGTATTATTATATATGTTTTTACTTTTCACTATAGAGCTGCTGATTCGTACGCACAAGCAGCTGTTTATCCAGAGGGCTCCTGCCCTGGACCAGGCCCAACATTTCTGTGGAATAGTCTCCCAGGGTTACCTCCTCCCTCACTTTCAACAATGCTCATTCTTACTGCTGGTTTGAGTCTTAAAAGCCACAGAGCTTACAAAAAAGAAAAAGGTTAGATTAAGATATGTCTTAAGATTCACAAATATCAGTGTGGGTCATTGCATATGCTTGGGCAATGTGTAAAAGAGCTCAAACTCAAATCCCTTTGAATAAAAGGATGGAAGCACCACCATGGTAACTCCATCTTGAGCCATTTATGGAGCGTTGGCTGAAAGCCGAGCGGTGGCCATTGTTCGACATTTTATTTTTCAGTGCGTATTTAGCTTTTTTCCTTGTCTTGCTTCTTGTGTTTTATGAATCCAAACTGTTGCGTAAATAAATAAATAATCTCTGTACGTTTTTTTATCTAACTTTCTTTAAATATAAGTATTTATTTGCAGATTTCCATTACGGTGAGGTGTAATAGGGTTTTGAGTTTTTAATTAGGATGTGGATTAGTCGAGTTTGGTTCAGTGCATCTGATTATTTTCACCCAGCCTTTAGGGGACTGAGCTAAACCCTAATACGGCCAGTACCCCCAAGCGGTCCTCTTTTTGAAGACACCGAACAAAAAAAGTGGCCACCGCTAGCGTTCGGCCCTCCGAGGATCGTGGGTAAGGGACATTTATCTTGGAATAGCCAATTAATTCCGCTGGCAATGATCGGTTAGAGCTTCTTCCCCCCTGCTCCTCTAAACACCCACCCCTCAGCCCTCTACTCGCCATTTGAAATGCTAACACAATGAAATATTTTCTATTGGCCTGTGTCCCTCGGCTAAGCCACTGCCGCGGGCAGAGAATTTAATCGACTGATGAGACCAGAGGCAGGCCCGATAAAAGGTTACCTGTACGTGACATGCACTCCAAGTAGCTAGTACTACCTTGAACTTGAAAGTTCTGTAACTTTTATTTGACTTTTTATTGTTGGCAAGGACAGTTGCGTATGGTCACTGAGGCTAGAAATTGAGCAATACTTCAGTCTAGTTTTTGTTAAAAACAAAAAAAAATTGTATCACTGAAAACAAAACGCAACACATTTTGAATGATGGAATTTCCTTTGTTTGAATCTAATTGTTTTACGGTGAGTGTTTTTTAGACCTTTTATAGGTACATTTTTCAGCTAAATCGTAAGAGGAATAAATCTAAATCTAAAACCAATCAAACGACAGCTGCATTTAATTTATAAAATGCAGTTTACCGAAAGCTTATATTAACTACAGATTGAAGATACGGGTTTACGTAATGAAAGTGAGATAAACGAATACATTCTATGTTACGCTGTAACATGTTGTATTTCATTTTCATCACCTACAATAATTGCTGAACAACTTTGTTGTCCAAAAAAATATTCTTTATGATTTGGTTAGTATTTTAGCTAAATTATTTTTGCATTAATGTTTTTGATATGAGTTTTGTGTGGCTATGCTCAGTGGGATTGAAACAGAACATGTACACCTGCCACAATGTAAGACTTCAGGGGATAAGTAAGGTTGACTGCACAAGGGGAGGGGGAACTGAGGCCCTTCTCAAATTGTTAGTAAAAGATATATGAGCAGAGAATAGGTATAGATGCTACTGTATCTCCCAAACCCATCTTTCAAATACACACACATACACACGCACACTCTCTCTCTCTCTCTCTCTCTTTGCTGTCTACGAGGACTGAGGCAGGTGGCTCCCCATGGCTGCGGCTTCATGACAACATGCCATTAGAAATAGCAGGCCTGTTGATCAATCCTGCCGACATGACAGCTTGCCGCGAGGCCTGGCTCTTTGAGTGCCGGTGCTGCGGCAGCTTCCACTCCCGTTTCTCCCCACTAATTGGTGAAAGTTCTCTTATATATGCTCATGGCGCAGGGCTCTTTTTCCCTCCACCACCACCTCTTCTTCTCCATATCCCTATTTTTGTTTTTGTTTTTTGCTTGCCCCCCCCCCCCCCAACACACACACAATCACAATATTCGTTTTTCACTTGAACATTGTCACAATGGATGTGATGATTTTTACTTAGATATTGCAAGTGGGTTAAAAAAGTGTGTGCCGGAGGCCTGGTTCGTTCTGCGGGAATACTGAAGCTTTGGATTTGACATGGACTCTTGGTAATGCCCTCCAACAAGAGATTGGAAGCCTCAAATAGTGTTATTGTCAGGTTATAATTCAAGAGCAACATCAAATCATTTGTGTGCATTAACAGAAAATATAGTGCGTGGAATTAGGGGCGTAAATTTGTTTTCAAATGTGAGGTGGGACAAAAAATATATAAAACTGAGGATGCAGCCATTAAACATAATTTTGTCGATAAAAATTGGGGGGGGGGGGACAGCTTGGAGAATAAATTCGTTATTTTATTAAAATATAATATATAAAATATTACCAACATAAAATGCAATACTCATTTAATTGTCTCCATCTACACAGTAAACTAAATATTTGCGTATTTACCTTCTCGTTTACACAATTCTGTTTGATATAAAGGATTATTTTGAACAGTAAGATGTCAAAACAATTGTCAAGAAATCTCTGTGCCTGCTGACTGTCACAGACTCACTGTAACAGAGCTGCATTCTAATCCAGTGGCATCTCTCCTCCATCAGTCTTTACCAACACCCACTTCCATTTCCTATGAACTATATAAATGGGTGCTGGGGGAGGGGGTGGGGGATAAACACACATTAAATGTTTAACTATGTCACATTTGTCATCTGTTTACTATTAATTAAACAGCACTCCACGTGCTGGTATGCACGCTCACACACACGCACTCACAGACCTCTCGCACTACTCTCAGCACAAACACTGTCCAGCCAATAATTCATTAAGCATTTATTTTATTCAGCCCTTTATTTTGCGTGGAGTAGAAGCTAATCTCTGTGTTTTTGTGTATATATTGAGTATTGTAGTGGAATGAATATAAAAAGAAAGTTATCAGTAGGTTCGACCATGCTTTTGTTATATGGTATTTTTAAATCAAGTTCCTTTAGAGGGTTTTGACAAAAAAAGACAGTGCTCTATTGCTTTGTCTCAATTGGTTTACATCTTGGCATATAATAAGTAAGTCAAAAACATTAAGTACTACCACCACCCAGTGGCGCAAAGTGAAAAAATGTAATGTATATGATTGGCAGTGTGCTGCATCTAATGCGGGTGTGAATATTTGCCTTGAGGGGTGTGGGGGGCTTTCAACCACACAAAAGCATGACTACTTCTAGCACTGTTAGTATTAACAAAAACATGCTCTTGGTCAAGAGCCTCCTTTTATCAACAATACTATTTAATTTCATCAGCTCCATCTAACAAGGACATGAGGGATAATTTTATGTGTGAGTGTGCATTATTTTGATGCTTAGACGTATGCGGTGTGTATTATATTGAAATACCACAGTAATGATGTGTTTGGGTTCATTGCATTCTGTGTTGAATATCCTCATATCGTAGAATCTGGTGTGTGTGTGTGTGTGTGTGTGTGTAATACTGTGCCAGTTCATGGGGTTGCTGTAAAGTGATGGAGAAAAAGAGCCGGCACTAAAACCCGGGCCTTGGGTGTGGGAGAAAGGAGAGGAGAGTGGAATTGGGGGTGCCTGTGAAGCCCCCACCAGATCCGAGGCAAGGGGTGGGGGGGATCAAAGCATCTTGTTTTATGTGGCTCGTGCAGGACTTTGAAGTTCCTGAGTCACCTACAGCACTCACTTCATCAAGTTCACTAGTGTCTTAATAGCAGATCAATAAGTTTCAAAGTCGGAGAGTTAATTTAATACTGGTGCTGATGTGATCATGCTGGGCCACAAAGCTGCCTGCTCGATGCTCTGCTCTCTACTTCCCTCTCCATCTTTTCACCTACGTTAGACCTGTTTTACACTTTCAACATGCATTAGGCCTTGGAAGGCTTCTCAGCTTTGTAAAGACGAGCTTTTGAGAACACTTAATAGGGTTGTATTCTGTCGCATAAATTGTACATTAGCAATAATTAACAACATTTTAACAATTATTTTATAAATAACTAATGATTAGATTAGAATTATTTATCAGACAAGTAGTATGTTCGGGTCATTTAGTTAAAATGATTAATAATAATAAAAAATATTTTCTAACCTTTAGAATGTACAGTATATTATTCGCTCACTCATACACTATGAACCTAATTTAAACCTATGTATATTGGTTACATTTAGATGTACTTATTTTGACAGATTGAATTCTACAATTTGTGGTCCATTGCAAAATATCTGTAACTTGTTTGTAGCAAAATATTAAAAATTGTCAAATAAGGCAATTTTAGTCAAGTAATCAAGTAAAAGTATACTAAGCAATGAAAATCTGTAATATTTTTTAATTTGACTCCCTAAAAAAATCCAGGCTTTGCCGACGGCTTCTCTAGCGATGTGAAATTGTAAAAAATTTAGCGGCCCTAAGCCGCTTTTTTATTTGTGGTTTAAGAAACTACCATCTGCATTTTAAACCATGGTAGGTTGTTGGGGTCGGATTGGTACCTTGAGAACAAAAGCTCAATTTAGAATGTTCATTTAAGGGTTGCTAATGGTATTAGGGGTCCGACGCGGTGGTCGGCATGGGCAGTCATTCCAAGGTGTGCACACAGCTTGACCCCCGACCTGTACCAATTCACAGGGCCAGTAGCATTAGTGCCCCACATCTGTCATATTTCATGCATGCCCCTCTAAAGCCTTTTCACACTATCGTATAGTTTTATTTTTCACAAGAAAAACACAGAGAAATGGTAGCGCTTTTAAAATAAGATTTGTATTTTGTGGCCCCCTCCTTTTCACAGGAAAGAATGCGGCAAAATCTGGTCTTTTAAATAACAGGGAAAATGACTTGAGTTGTGTGGTACAATGAACAGTCAGATGTTCATATTTATAAGTTGAGTGTTTGTAGAATGTTTTTATAGCATTTTTTATTTAAAAAATTATGCCATAGTTTTAATTAAGTGGAATGTAACTATATGGCAAAGCTTTTAACAAAACAATCTGGTAAGGATATTTCTGATCAAGAAACTCTTTTGAATAATTTCCGCAGACCTTTTTGAACGTATTGATCACAACTAAAAAATATTATTTCTGGTGATTATTGTCATGCCGTTTCAGGGTGTTTGAATTTGTACAGTACTCTCTGAATTCAAGTCAATGGGAAAAGGTTGCCTTTGTTAAGCCCTAATGGTGTTTTACTGTGGTATCCACTTTTGGGGGGAAAAACTCTGAAGTTTGTGTCAAAATGCTGGTAGCAGATGGCACTGGTTAAAGCAGCCTGCGTGGTCTTCAGCGATCGGCACTGTTGGGCTCTGCGGAGAGCGCTGGACGTCCAGGGTTTTGATAAAG